>NC_056735.1:41063770-41171270 GCF_019279795.1 Protopterus annectens
ACCAGCAAGTAAGGTGGGCTTATCTACTTTTAGAAGTAGATGATTTTCAGATCTTACATGCCTGCTGGAATGGTATTTGGCAAGTAGAGTTGAGAGAGCAGGACAGTTAACTGGTTATGATGAAGAGGGTAAGGGAGATATTTCTGTAGATGACGGCTAAAGAGTGTAAAAATCCAAAGAGACTGAAAAGATATGTACAAAGCGAAATGAAACATTACTGTAGGTGACCAAGTTAGAGAAGGATAAGGGAAAATGGACTAAAAGGCTGACATACTAAAAAAGTAAAGAAATCGTCCTTATTTGCTTTTCCTTGATGTAAACAGCATAATAAAAGAAAGCAGAAAAATTGCTGTGGTACAATAGTATGAACAGAGAACGTGTGACATAATATGCTTATTAGATAAACATTTAAATAACATAAAGCAGAAAGAGGAGTTAAAGCGGGCATGGGGAGGGAAGATTGCACTGTCTATGACCATCTATATTCTAGAATCATAATATTGTGTAAAGTGAATTATATTAGAATATATAAAATGAATTTTGTTTGTAAAGGAAGGTTAGTAATGTTAAATTGCTGTATTAAATGACAGGTAATACGACTTATGGTAGTTTATGCATTTACATCAAAGAATGCAACTTTTTCAAGGCTTTAAAATATTTGAACATTAACATGAACATAATGATTATGTGAAACTTTAATTGTGACATTAAGGGGGTAAAAGAAAGCAAGAGAGAGAAATTGAAATATATAAATAATGTTTTTCACAATTTTGATTTAACGCAGGACAGGAGCATAAAATACTTATATGAAGAAAAAGGTAAAGCCAGATTTGTTTTTGTATTCTTAGAGATATTAAAGAAAACTATACTGTGGCTTTATTTTGTGGATTTTCAAATTAGCAGTATGGCCTGTTTTTGTTCACAGTTCAAGGGATTTAATAGACATTGCTCAAAATTACATCTGTTACAATATAATAGGCAGGTATTCTTTTAACAACATTTACAAATGAGAGACTTTTATAGGAATTAGTTAGAATGTCAGGCTGATTACAAAAGGAGATATAAAAACATTTATCGTAATGTAAATATTTATGGTACAAGTAAAGAAAAAATATGAGGAAAAAGGTCAGAAATTAGATGTTACAGGAGTTAGAAATGAGAAGGCAATGATACAGCAAAAAAATATCTATGTGGAATTAAACTAATATAAGAGATATTATTAAAGCAAAATGTGTTATAAAGGGTAGAAAGGAAGAGATTATAGGTTCATAGGTTCATAGGTAGGTACTAGGCTATCGGCCCAAGGGCCTACGTAAGTCTAGCCAACAAGGTTCCCTGGCTTATGCCACCCAAGAAAGTTATTTTCCTGTGCCACTGTCTAGCAGAGACACAGAAGTGATCCCTGGGGTGTATTTCTTATTTCCCATCCACTCATCAAGATTTTTCTTGAGGAGTGCTAATGAAGAACTTTGCTTGACATAGATGGGTAGCCTGTTCCAGAGTATGGGAAGTCTCTGGGACAGGAATCTATCCCTCCAGCATGTCCTGTTTATTGTGGTGACAAGGTTTAGGTCCCTAGAGCGTGTAGCTCAGAGGAATTGGGATTTCTTTAGGTGTAGCATGTCCAACAGCTCTGGGTTTGACATAGCTTTGTATGTTAGGCAGAGATCACCTCGGAGTAGGCGATATGCTACAAAGTAAAGTTGGAGTTTTTTTGAGTTGGTCAGTGTAGGGCATTTGTTTGAGGCCAGTAATCCTCTTTGTGAGGTACTTCTGTGGCCTTTCCAGCTGCTGCAGATGTCTTGTGAGGTACATTCCAAAAGGGGCGTTGTATTCTATAATGGGTCTAGTGAGTGTCGAGTAGAGGGGAACAATGACCTTTTTTTTCCCTGGATGAGAACCCTTTTATAATGAGGTGTGCCACGTAGAAGGACTTCCTGACTACTGTGGTGATGTGACTATCAAAGGAGAGACTACTGTCCACCTAGGTCCCAAGGTCTCTTATCACACATTCGGTGTTAAGTAGATTGCTGCTATGTGGTAGTTCATCAGTACAGAGTTTTTACCAAAGGGGATGACACTGCACTTTTTCGCATTGAGCTTGAGGCCATGGCTCTGACACCAGGCATCTGTCTCAGCAAGGCCCTTCTGTAGGATGCCTGCATCATTTGGGGACTTGAGTATGGCTCCTAGTTTGCAGTCATCTGTGAACTTCATTAGCCAAAGACCCTCTGTGTTAGCCTGTACTTCAGAGAAGTAGATACCAAACAGGAGAGATCCCAGGATGGAAACCTGTGGTACTCCACTTGTCACTGCTATGAGGTCAGATTTGGAGTCTGCAACTTTTGCAGTGTTGGTTCTGTCAGTGAGCCAGTTGGCAACCCATCTTGTGATGTAGGGATTTATACCTAGTTTAGTGAGTTTAGCTATAATTCCAGAATGGGGGATGGTGTTGAAAGCCTTGGCGAGGTCAAGATAGGCTGTGTGAACCAAAGAAGTCGATCAGGTTTAGGAGGCATGATCTGCCTTTCACAAACCAAAACTGGATAAAATCCAGAGTTTGGAGGTTACCAATATCTTTGGCTCATCAGGCTAATAGGTTGATAGTTCCCAGTTTCAGTGATGGTTCCCCCTTTGTGGAGTGAGATAACTGTTGCTGTGCACCATCCAGTGGGCACAAAGCCTGATGTGAGGCTATTATTGAACATGGTTTTTAAGTGAGGAGCCAGTTCGTTCTGAAGTTCGTGTAAAACACAGCCTGGGATGTTGTCCAGTCCCATGGATGCTGTGTTTTTGGCTTTAGAGAGTGCAGCTTTTACCTGCGTAGTTGTGATTACAGGGACTCTGCATTCTTCCTGTATAGATATGGGCCCTTTATGGGTGGGGGGGTAAAGTTAGCACTGAATCTATCTGCCAGGATGTTGGCAATATCAGTTGGTTCTGTAATTTTGATGCCATTGTGCTGTAACTCAGAGCAGATCTGGGTGTTGCCATTGAGATTCTTGACATAGCTATAGAATACTTTGTGGTTGTCCTTAGAATTAGTGGTGATTATGTTTTCGTAGCTAGCTTTGGAGGATCTTATAAGGGATCTCAGCTTCTTACTGAGGTTGACCAGGGAGCTCCTCCACTCATGGGATTTTACTCTCTTTTGCAACAGTTTCTTCCTTCTGTTGTACAGTTTGTTTATGGCAGAGGACCACCAGATTGGCTTCCTTTTTTTGAGGATAGCATCTTGGTTCTGTTTGGGATAGCACGATCCATGCACTCGTGTAAGTGCTTATAGAGTACATCTGTGTAGGATTCAGAAGTTGTAACTGTATTGTCCATCTGCATGGGTGTCATGAAGTTCACCACTTCTGTCTTAATAAGCATGAAGTTGGTTTTGGAGAAATTTTTTACTGTGGTTTCCTTAACGGGGGGTGAGGGCGGGATGTGGATATCAAGGGTGATTAGCTTATGGTCAGATCGGACCAACGAGGAGTTGACTTCAGATGTGGAACACTGGTCACTCATGTTGGTAATGACTAGGTCTGGTGGAGGTGTGGATAAGTTGATCCAGGGCATTAGAGTTTATGAATTCCAGAAAACATTGAGCTAAGGAGTTGGTACACGAGTAGTTTTTCCAGTTAATGGTGGGGTAGTTGAAGTCACTTATTATTAGGGTGTTTGGTTGAACCCTAATATTTTCCAGTACATCAAGGAAAGAGGAGTGGGAATCCTGGGGCATGGTGGGGGATCTGTAGCAAGCTGCAATTTGGATTGCAGTTTTGCCCAGAGTTAGTTGCACTTGGATAACCTCGGATGCATTATGCTGAGCAACTAGCCTGGAGGTGTGGATATCATTAATGAATATGGACACACCTCCGCCTTTGGTGTTTCGGTCCAGGTTACATGGCCAAAAAGTGTGGTATGAGTTATAGCCTGGTAGTGCAGGGGTGCTCTCTGGATCCTTGTACCAGGTCTCAGTCACTGCACAGATAGTGATGTTCTCCATTTTAAGGAGTGCCTCGGGTGAGTGCATTTTGAGATTTAGACTTCTAGCATTGAGTAGCATTACCCTTAGTTTTTGCTTGCCTCTTCCTGTTACAGTGGTGAATTTGTTATTTGAACCTTGCTGAAAAAAGGCACTATAGGGGCAGTAAGAGCCTTAGCCAGTATCCAGAATCCCAGGGGCGAAAGTTGCAGGCCATCTGTGGCAAAGCATTGTGGTCTGTTGACCATGTCATCCCAAGCAGACAGATACTGGATCCCCTTAGAATGACACCAGAAGCTTAGCCAATTGTTGAAGTCAATCATTTTGTCCTTGTACAGCGGTATCATTTTAGGTGATGGCAGAATGCTACTCAGGGCTAGGGTCAAACCTGCCTGGGCTACAAGATCGAAAAGCTCTTCCATGTCTCTTTTCATGTAGTCCAGGGAGGTATGTCTCAGGTCATTCACATCAACATGAACAATGACAGAGTCATATTTGTACTTGTTGTGGCGTGACCTGACTGCGTGGGTTATGTGGTGCATTCTGGCACCTGACAGGCAGCTGACAGTAACCTTCTCCTTGTTTAGCCTGGTGAGTGGGACATCAGTGTGCCTGACTATAGAGTCACCTATGACTAGTGTGTTGGGTACGTTGTTTTGCCTTATTGGCTGTATTTGAGTGGCACACTGAGTCTGTGGACTATGTGTCATTTGGATTGTGTTGGGGGATGGAGGTTGCTTGCGTTTCTGCTTTGGAGGTCTCTGTTGCTTAGACAGATTATTATTGAGAGCATCCACGAATGTTTTTGTGTTACTATGTGTGGATTTTGGTGGTGTAGATTTAGTGAGACTATGTGATGAGTGTGGTGTGGTGCAAATGTTTACCTTCTCCTCATGACTGTCAAGTTCAGTCTTGGTTGGAGAGAGCTTTACCTCCAGTTTGGCTAGATAAGTGCATCTCTCACAGGTTGTAGTGTTGGGTGGTAGGAGGAGAGGGTTGTCTGTGTACATGAGGTAATTTCATTGCCTCAAGATGCCCAGATTCATCATATAGACAGGGGAGAACACTGGGAGCTGACCCTTGGACATGCCTGAATAAAAAACTATTTTCCTCTAGATAAGTGAGGAAAGTGAGTACAAGAGCTGTTTTTCTCTAAGCAAGTGAGAAAAGTAAGTACAAAAACTGTTTTCCTCTAGGTAATGAGGAAGGTTGAGTGTTATAGTAATTAGTAGCTTATTTAGTGCTTACAAGTTCTGAACAAGTGCTGAGCATGAATAAGCAAATTTAAGTGCTAAAACTAAGAATCTATATCTGCACTAGACGAGTTACAGGAGAGAAACAAGTGCAAATGCAGGTTTTCAAATCAGAAAGTTGAGAGAGATGGGAGAGATTGCCCAAACAGCCAATAACTGCAATTTCTGGGCCAGAGCCACTCCTTATGTGGTAGACAGGTTACCTAGTACCTACCACTCCCACTGACAAGCTAGAAGGCTTCCCTCCAACACAGAAAGGCTTGGGGGGCTCAGAAGCTTACCTACAATCCTGGATACAGCAAATCTGTATCTGGAACAATAGTTACAGAAAGGTAGGAAACAGGCTTATAGTTGGTTTTTTTTTGTTTTTTTTTTTTACAGAAAAGTAGCAAAAACAGTAGTAAAAATAATTCACATGCAGTGCAAGCTAGCACACTTGAGTATGTAGCAATATTAGACCAAACACAGTTTAAAAAATGCAATTAAGGACTAAAGCAAGTGCAGAAAGAGTTTATTAGGTAGAATGTGGTAAAGAGATGGGACTGGGGGGGTGTCCCAGATCAAATCTACAGTGGGGCGGGCAACTGCAAAAGCCACCAAATTTAAACTAAAAGCCAAAAATAGGGAAGGTGGGTAGGTGGGACAAAACAGTTTCAACAGAGAGCTAAGCAACAACTAACAGTTTTGTCTTTTCGGCTTTTCCCGGTAAGGGGTCGCCACAGCGGAACTCCGCTCCACTAATGATTGGCCCTAGATTTTTATGGTGCCGAGTTGCCAGCCCGATGCCCAACCTTCAGCAAAAGCATGCCCATTCACGCATGTCTTTCGGAGGCCACTTGACCACGGGCAGGACATGCAGACTCCACACAGAAGGCACTCTCCACACACTAGCTGAGAATCGAACGGGAGAACCTCTTGCTGTGAGGCAACAACGCAACCGATGTACCACCATGGCATATAAGCAACAACTAACTGTACAAACTCTAAAACCAAAAAAATATACTCAGCTCTGTATATTTGCAGTTAGATTAGAAAGCAGTCTCTCAGAACACAGGTTCCAGCAATTAAATGCAGGCTGTTACTAAGAGGTCTAATTTTATGCAAGTGATCCTTGAGTTAAATAACACACAAGCTTTAAAAACCAGTTATACCAACTGAAGACACGGCAGAAAATGGGAGTGGGGTGGGGAAAACAGTTTCAACAGAGATCTAAGCAACAACTAACAGTACAAACTATAAAACCAAAAAAATATACTCAGATCTGTATATTTGCAGATAGATTGGAAAGCAGTCTCTCAGAACAGGGAGACAACAGTTTCAACAAAGATCTAAGCAACAATTAACAGACTCTAAAACCAAAAAAATATACTCAGCTCTGTATATTTGCAGATAGATTGGAAAGCAGTCTCTCAGAACACAGGTTCCAACAATTAAATGCAGGCTGTTACTAACAGGTCTACTTTTATGCAAGTGATTCTTGAGTTAGATAACACACAAGCTGTAAAAAACAGTTATACCAACTGAAGACATGACAGAAAATAGGGGTGGGTGGGGAAAACAGTTTCAACAGAGATCTAAGCAACAACTAACAGTACAAACTCTAAAACCAAAAAATATATACTCAGCTCTGTATATTTCCAGATAGATTGGAAAGCAGTTTCTCAGAACAGGGAGACAACAGTTTCAACAGAGATCTAAGCAACAATTAACAAACTCTAAAACCAAAAAAATATATACTCAGCTCTGTATATTTGCAGATAGATTGGAAAGCAGTCTCTCAGAACACAGGTTCCAGCAATTAAATTAGTCTTTTTTAAGTTTGCAAATAAACTATACCAAAAGTATGCTAATGAAGTTGTGATAATAAAAACGCAAGAAGAAATAACTAAAGCTGCAGATTAGTTTAGCAATGCATATGCACAAACAAATTATAAATGTAGAATTGAGAGTGAAAATATATCTAAAGAAACATTCCCCCAGATTTACTAAACTTCCATGCAGGACTAGCTTAGTCCTGCATGGAAGTGCCCGTTTAGGAGCAGGATGGCAGCGCGCCATACATATTCATAAGGCGCACTGCCCGAGCTCCTAGGCTTACACAGAGTGTGTATGAGTGCAGGGGGAGTGTCTGAGAGCAGAGCTCTCAGAATAAACATGCCCCTGCAATGTAGAACAGCAGATAGTGGTAAGAAGTGAGTGAGACCACTCATCGGTGTCCGCATATCCCCACCAACAGTCCCCCATGTGTACAACAGCAACAGTACATATAAATTAAATGAAGAAACCCTTTTATTTTATTTTTTAATCTGAATACAGCTAACTGTAGGTGCATGGGTGTGCCCATCGCTTAGCTATGGTTAAAGCAGCTTAAAAGGGTGAAGAGGATAACAAGGAAGATATATGCAAATAAAGCAGCACAGCACTAGTGTAGTGGGAAGAGCATTTGCCTACCGAGCAGGCATTCCCAGTTTGAGTCCCACTGCAGCACAGTCTAATTTACATGGCAAAGCATGTTATAATCAATATTTTTGTTGCAAAACACACTAAAACTAAAAAACATATATTTATGAACTGGAGTACTGCAGGAAATGCACATGTGAAGTGTCAGTGTCATAATGAATAAGGCACTAGTAAGGTTTAAGCACAAATTAGCAGTAGTAAGCATATGTAAGCACTAGTCAGCATGTTTAAGTGCATTTGAGCAGGGGTAAGCACTGCCTGCACAGATTAAGCAATGTAGAAACTAACTGAGTATAAGAAACTGTAACCCGAAGTTAGCAGTGCTTACCTCCGTGCAAACCTGCGCAAACCCACTTACAACTGCTTTAAAGTGCCTTAATCACTCTGTATCCAATGACCCATGTTCTGTCCAGCAACAAAATAAATAGCCTCTGCAAGGCTTTAACCCAAGACCCTGTACACTACAGTCACAGTAGTTAATCACTAAGCCATCATAGCAGTATATAGGATTGAGGTTTCAACAAACAAATCCTCACCATAGGAAATCAAACTGAACATATGAAAGGAATCTATGTACAGTATGATGTTGTATAACCTGCTACATAACATAAATATGTGAAATGGAGTACTGCTGTAAGGCCAGATGTGAGGTGTTATCGTAATAAAGTGTTGAAGTCCCCAGGACTCCATACAGTGTACGTACACATGAATCATGGATACCAGATACATATATAAGATGTAACGAATAATAAATCAATGCCAAAAGGAAAATATAATACAAATTAAATATTAAGCAACACTAAGCATTGCACAGCTCATCTTAGTTGGTGTAAGCAATGTGTAGGCTGGCTAACTCAATCTGCCCAGTGGTGTACCCCTTTAAGCAATGCCAACATTAGGTAAGCAGGTGTGCCCATAGCTTTGCCTTTTCAAAATTTTTCCAATCATGGGAAAGTGCAGGGAATCAGGTGTATTTAAACCCCGCAGGGGTGAATACTTCTCATAACTGGTTGCAGCTCTCTACTGTAGGCAGAATGGCTGGAGTTGGGGAAGGCACTTGATTTAGAGTGCAGTGCAGGGGTACCCAGGAGTCCAGATTCATGGTATGGCTCCTGGTAAAACACCATGAGCAGAGACTACTGCAGGGCCAGTGCCAGGGCTCTCAGTATAAAGTGGAGGCCTGGGACAGTCTCACCTGTGACCTCACCAGTGTCACTGGTATCCCCCAGGCTGGTGAGCAGATCAGGCATCACCATGCTGACCTGAAGCGGCAGAGGGGGGATCTCTTGGAGCAGTGGATCCAAGAATCAAGGTAGATGGCCGATGCCCCAGCACTGAGTAAGTACACATTCTACTACGTAAATAATGATTGCTTAGCTTGTGTATACTATGGATAGGTAATGGCTAAATATCACTGTATTTCTCTGACAGCTGCAAATGAGCATGCTGCGAACCAGCAAGCCCATGCTGCTAGGCTGCAAAGGCTGTGTAGCAAGGTAGGTTAGTAATAATCTTGCATGTACTGTCATAACAGATAAATATAACAGTTCTAGAAAGTGTTGTACCAGTATAAAAATGTATTGTGTATGGGACGGGATGTACTGAATAAACTAGACAATATGGCAGGAAGACTGTCATATAGGCTGTGTGTACATAAAGGTGTAATATCTTGTGAATAAAATTATAACCCCTGGAGTACTTGTGTACATTCTGCTTTCATATGTTGTTGTAGTGTTGCATTCTATAAATAGTACTGTTGTATTAAGCAGTGGTACCCACACTGCTAAACGCAGATAAAATGTGTAGGACGTTCAGTATAACAATGTTGGAAGTCCCAAGACATCAGTCATATTGTACAAATGAGGGAGACTTAGACAGAAAACATTGGAATGCTTCACACCAATTCCCTTATAGCACAGTGTACTGTGATGTCAGCTGTAATATTTTTACCACACACAGCAGGGGTTTGAATCCCGGGAGTGGTAGTAAGTTGTATGCATAATCATACCCCACACTTGTACAGAGTTTGTGAGAATGTTCAGATAGAAAGCTGTATGCACAATTAGACCCAACAACTGTACATAATTTGCTAGAATGTTCAGATAGTACGCTGTAAGCATAATCATAACCATCAACTGTACAGACTGTGGCAGAATGTTCAGGTAGTAAACTGTATGCATAGTCATACCCCTCAACTGTTCTGATCTGTCCAGCATGTCCAGATAAATGGCCCAAATCTGCTGCCCGGTAACCTGTTCCCCTGACAAATCAGTATGATGATCCAAGAAATGTAGGCAGCTTCTACTGACATATAACTGATAGTCAGACCTGTACATAGTCAAAGAATGTATATGAAAACAAACCTGTCATTGTAGCATCTCACTCAAAGTGTATGACAGCTATTCTCAAAATATGGCACATTAACACCTGCATCCTTTCAAGCCGTGACCAGAGTGTGTACAATAACAGATTGTTAGGTATGTGTATAACATCAACATGGAATTTGGGAGTATGCGTAGAATTTGTCAGGTAGTGTTAACAATGATTTTCTCCACAGCTATAACAGGTAAGAGGTGCAGACTGTAGGTACAACACAGTTCACTTATATACTTGTCTACAAACAAGGAATTTGGGAGTATGTGTACAAATTGTCAGGTAGTGTTAACAATGATTTTCTCAACAGCTATAACAATTAAGAGGTGTAGACTATACGTACAAACATACCATTGTACAAAGTAAGGACATTGGGTAATGTAATAATACATGTAAGGGACAGATCACTGTAGTGACTAAGAAAGTTGTGAAAACTACAGGGCTATATTAGTTGTTAATTGACCTCTCTCTCACCCCCAACATATGTGCTACAATAACCTAATTACACACCTCGATGGGTACGTGTACACTCCAAACCTTTGATGGGACATATGTCTTATTGGTTTATAAATATTCACATTTGGTTCTATGCATGTGCTATGTTAATATACTCCCATATTGGTGGCCTGTTGCCATCAATGAAACCTGCATGCTGTTGTAACGGCCACTGTTGTCCCATATATGTATGTGTTCTGCTTGCATTGCAACTGTTGTAAATCTGGTCTGTTGGGTTAATGGGAATACCTATGCATGCTCTTATAACTAATCCTGAATGTTGTTGACTAATACTAACTGATATCTTACTTAAAACTGCAACACCATAGCTCATTTGGGAAGGCTGGTCCCAGCAGACCCACCTGTCCCACCTCAGCTGGCCATGGCACAGGTCACCAGCACATCTGGGACCCAGCCTGGGACCTCCTCCTCCATTGGCCCTGCACCACCTTTGGGTGGAACTGCCGCAGGGGATGGGGCTCACACCCCCCCTCCCCGGGAGCGGGGACAGAGGTACCTGTCAACTAACGCCAGGTCTGGGCCATGGTGTGTAGTGAGCTCGACAAGGAGATTGGAGACAAGCTACGCCACCTTGAGGGCCGCATGGTGCAAGTAGAGGTTGAGCCTGCCCCTCCTACCAAGCACCCAGCAGAGCCACCTTTGGGGCCATGAAGGTGCAGCGGTGACTGCCCATGGGTGGAGACCTCAGTCCCACTGTTTCTATTTTAGGGATCATGGGCTTGTGACTTCCAAACACCCCTCTCCATCCAAGGTGTTTACCCCCACATATACCACCCCTGTATACTTCTTGTTTGTCTTGTCTGTTAACCTACCCAACCTACCTCTCAAATATACCTACTACCCCTCCCCAACATCCCACTCTCACCTGAAAAAAAAAGGACAATCTGTACCCACAAAAAAAAATCACGCCCCATACATAGCCGTGCATTTTGCACACATGTCCACTGGACACATGTAATCTGGTCTAATTGGCATCACAACAAATTATTGTTGCCCTCACCCCCACCCAGGGGTTTGAGAGTTCAAATCTACCTCCAAATTCAGTGTATATGCACAGCTGTTGCTGTAGAAGAAATGGGCAGCTATGGACCTTCCCTACACCCTTCCTGCAAATCCCTGGCTATTTTCCCTACTGTCTTTCCCTCCTTGTGCCCATTTTTTCACCACTTTCCTATCAACCCCTTTTGCTTTTCATTTAAAGAAATTAGCACGGCGGTGAGCAGGAGTAAGCACTTTTAAGCAGCAGTAAGCAGGTCTAAGCCTGTTTGAGCAGGGGTAAGCAATGCCTACACACATTAAGCAATTTCAAAGCTAACTGAGTGTAAGAAACTGTAACCATAAGTTAGCAGTGCTTACCTTCATGCAAACCCGTGCAAACCTGCTTACAACTGCTTTAAATTGCCTTAATCACTCAGTATCCAATGACCAGTGCTCTGCAAAGCAACAAATAAACAGCCTCAGCAAGGCTCAAACCCAGGACCCTGCACACCATAGACAAAGTGATTTACCAATAAGCCATGCCAGACGTACATAAATCTGATGTTTTCACAAACATATCATCCAGCCCAGTCATGCAACAGTACAGATAATGTATACCAACATGTAGATGTATGTGTGTGTGTACATATATTAATATCTAAACAGATACAACATATCTATATATGTATATGTATATATATATATATATATATATATATATATATGAGCCGCAGTAGTGGTGCTGCGGTAGCGTTGTCGTCTCACAGTAAGAAGCTGTCCGGTTTGCTTCTCAGCTAGAGTGTCTTCTGAGACATGCATGAAAGGGCGTGCCTTCGTTGAAGGTTGTGCGTCAGGACTGGTAACTCAGCATGTAAAAATCAACTACCAATCATTAGCGGACCGGAGTTCCGCTGTGGCGACCCCTAACCGGGAAAAGCCGAAAGACACAAACAATATATTTATATATATATATATATATATATATATATATAGATATAGATATATATATATATAGTTATGTAGAAATATATACATATATAGGAATATATATGAACATATATACATGCAAATGCTTACATCTACACTTATATATGTCAACACCTATATGTCTACATATACACAACAAGTTACTTTGTATGCAGATATATATATATATATATATATATATATATATATATATATATATATATATATATATGTATGTATATATATATACCTATATAGGTATATATGGCCATACATCTGTAGATAGCAATGGTAGATTAACAAAACATATATGTCCACATGCACCATTAATGGGGTTGAGAGGCCCCAAACAATATATGTCTTGTACGAATTGGCATACCCCCCCCCACAGCCAAACACATCTGTCCTGCAATACACTACCAAGTGTTGCAGATCCCATAACCAGGACCTGACATGACATGGGCACATGATTTTAACAGTACTACATCCCACCTGTATGATGTCAGGCTGGTATTAATAACATATCATGCAGTACAGTCTGGCTCACATAGGAAATATAAAATGTGGAAGCTATCAACATCCCCAGGATACATCTACACAGACACATATATGCAGATACAGATATGCATATATATATATATATATATATATATATATATATATATATATATATATATATATATATATACACATATAGATATACATGTGACTACACATACACACACAGAGATATGTACAGTAAGATACTTATGTAGTAGGCGCACACAATATGGTACAGCCACTATGCCCACAGTTAACACCCTAACAACTGGACACTGGATGAGCCATCCATACAAATGACATTCGTTGCCTGCAACATATACCCACAGAGAGGTCATAGGATAAACACCACACACAGGTTTGCAGAAATGGAATACCTTTATTTGTGCACTATTACAGATTTATATGCCATGTCATATAGCTGTTCAGACACTGACATCCATAGCAATAGAGTAATGTAACTATGAAATAGTTATACTAATACAGTAGTCTGGAAAGGTTCACAACTGTTATTGTCCAGGCCAAGCCCTTCAAATTGTACAATAGTAAAGACAGACTGGGCCACAGGATACCACACAACCAACAGTAAGTGATGCAGGTGTATAGTCCAGCAGCCTCTATCTACACTCTGTACACAATCACCAGGTGGTAAAGATTTCAGTTGACCAAATGGGATGTAACTGTTACATAACAAGGCATAATTGACACCATCACAGGAACACTGGCAAACAGAAGTTTGTGTGGCAGAAAGCAGTAGGCCTGCAGTAACCCACTGTATGTAAGTAATGTCAAGACAGGTAGCATGTATGGTACTGTGCATTCAGATACCTTAAGGCAGCTCACCCCTGATACCCCCACATGTTTTAACAGTCTAGGTTATGTATGGCGTATCCACCCATAGACTCAATAATACAGGGCTATATACTACTGTTACATACACTGGCCTCTAGAGTGCATACGGCACACATGTATTGTGTAGGTGAAGCCCACACATATATGGCCCCAGCCCCACCGTATGTGTGGGGGATACAACAGCGGTGGACTGCTGGCAGGCATGACAGTGTGGTATACGTATGTGTGCATATGTATCTCCATCTGTATATGTGTAGACATATACTGCCCTGTATATTATATATCTGGGTGTGTATATGCATATCTATGTACATATACACACCCATCTATGTATGTCAATATGTACATGTATAATTATCTATATAGATATCTGGATAATCATATGTACATATATAGTCACCATATGTCCTGAACATGGGGTGTAGCCCTACCTCAGCCCCTATAGTCCCACTTTCGTAGTGCAAGGGGATGTCAGGCATATATAGCAGGTATATTAGCAGTCTTTTCTACAGTAATAGGGATTGTCTTCATAGACATGGTGTGTGTAGGAGGTCACATCTGCTTTTCACATGTGTGCCATTGGCTACTGACAGACATCCTAAGGACATCATAGTACTGTACCGCTGCAAGCACGTAATGCTCCTGTGGACTACAGCAGAGATATTTGCCAATAGATGTGGACATTCTGACACACTCTATACAGTCCAGAGGTATACACAGAACCCCTTAGTGCAGAACATGTGGACCAAGTCTGACAATATGGATGTTAACAACCATGTAGATGGGTATAACACATAATGACTGGTATACATTCGCCCCCATAGGTTATGCATTAACAGACCTCTGTTTGTCCTGACACATAATAACTGCTGGTACAGAGGTGCCATGGCCACATACTACCCACTAGATATTAACATACATCTGTACAGCATCCCACCGCTCTGTCTGACATACATGACTGTTAAGGGAGGCCCGGCAGCAGTATATCTGGAAAGTATCTGGACATGACACCTCACTGGGTAAGTACACTAAGCTGCTAGGCATGCAACAAAGTACTGTGCAGGCTACAGGCCGACTGGCTCAACACTGGCCTACATCTCCTATGGGGGAATGCACATGTACCTGCATATATAGCAGGCTCTACAGGCATGTCACAGCACAGATTAAGATACACGTGTGAAAGTGCATAACCACAACCAATGTGAACACAGCCACAGCCACATATGGTAAGCTAGCATAATATTACAGTATATGGACAATCTTTTCAACACCCTCCTCATATGTGCCACACACACACTAACCCCACATATACTAGGCTTCTACACAGTGTGGTCTGATGCCCGTCTGTGGTATGGGACATATGTGTGTATGACCCTACAAACATGTAAGCCAATATGGTAACATACAGTGGAGCAGCATGTGACATCAGATAGGATGGGACCTAAAAAGATGACATCTACCACAGTCTGTACACAGGCCAAGGTACATATTAACAATACACACACTGTCGGCATTCACCATAAGTACACAGACCTCAGTACTGTACAAACAACCACAGAATGTCCAGGTTATGTCATCAAATATAACCCCTACTGTACGTAACATGTGTAGCAGTCTGATATCTCACTGGCTTGTTATCAGATATGATGACACTAATGATGGTGTACAGCACATATGCACCTCTTAATGCACGACATATGTACAAAGGTTGACAGAGTTGTGGCTGGAAGCACATACACAGGGCCAATATTGACATGTTGCTGTGATAACCTCATACATTTACTGTTGTAACAGGGTTTGTTGCAACATATGTCCTATGAGGGATATGAGGTTAGTAGCTGTAAAGGTTTTCACCATCTACAGACTGCAGTCCTCATAGTACCTTCTGCAGTTCACAGATAGATGCTCTGTGGGTAACACATGAAACCAAAGGCACAGCATTCTGCCCAGTCTGCAGATGACCCTACAGATGGGGATTCCTAATAAACATACCACTGACATGGCAGGTATTAAAACATGTAGGACAGCCATATCCACACACAGACACACACACTGTTAAACCAACATTACTCCAAATGCAGTACAGCAGCACTTACAGTCTGTAGTCAGGTCAGGCACATTCCCCTCCTGTGTGTTGCCCTGTTTCCACAGTGTATGTTGTTGGAGGTAAATCTCCAATCCATCTGAGATGCTGTTTGCCAAACAACTGATCTAGTTCCTGCTCACAGTGAATGAAAAGGGCCAACACCAACATGATGTTCCCAGATATTGGAGTGTGTTTCCATGCAATTGGCTATGGGAATGTCACCACAGCTGTTCCACATGCAATCAGCTAGGGGAGGGCTGCAATTCATGTAGAGGCCATCAGCTGATCATGTGCTTCACTTAAAATGCACATGCTGCTGCCTAAGAAAAGCAGGTGTAGGTCTCCACATCCACCAGTGAGGGAGTGAGAGAGGCAGACAGAAGCAAAGACAAGTCAGGGAGGGGTGGGAGAGTAAAATTTAAGCATGATTGTGTCACACACCTACCAGCACAGGGTATCAAACCCCTGAAAACTATATAGTGCTATTACAGTCCTATGCAGTTATAGGATGTGTCACATAGTTTACCTGTTGTGGAGTCCTCAGAATATATATGTGATGGTGAGTGACATCTGCAACAGGGATATAATAGCTATATGGTAGGTGAAGTACACGTGCCTGTCCTCATGAACAGGTGCCAGCATCAGCACAGCCACACTCTCACAGGGACCCACACACATTGGCACACTTGGCAGGGCCAGGGATACAGCTCATCACTGGTGAGATTGCCACAACACATTACTGTGCAGGTATCACAAGTACCACATGGGTCATACAGAGGTTATATGGGCAAAAGGTATGGGGAGGTGTCTGACATCAGACAGCATGCCTCAGTATGCCACTGGTGGTTGTAGTGAGTGTGGATGTGATCATACACATCATACAACACACACAAACACACAAGGTGCCAGTACTGACATGCATGGGTACACTTCTACATTGGTATATGGTGGTCAACTGTGCCAGATGGCTATACAAGGCTAGGTGATGGGTATACTTTGGTATCAGGCCACATGACAATGATCTGCTTTGTGGCTCAGGGCTGTGGTTTCTGCATTTGCCCACACAGGTGGGTATTATATCCACCATCCAGTCACCTGGGTGACTATTGGTTGTGGCCAATGCTGTGCATCACTTGCCATGTATGTGGTCCTTAGTCCATGACATGGACAGTGTCTGGGATGAGCACACCTACCACATGCATGTACAGTGACATGGTGGAACTGTACCTGGGGTGTTGGGCCCATGTTGTGTACACAGATTATCATCACATGTGCCAGTCTTGGCCACCTTTGGCAGGAACTGGTAATGAACAGCAGGTTACCCCACACCTACATTGATGGCATGATAATGACATGCCCTGGTGTCAGTGGCATCTGTCCATACAGGGCATGTTTTCAGGCAAGGTATGTCCTTTGTGGGTCACACGTGATGGCACCACAGGTGTTGCAGGTGTCCAGTGGGGAACATAGGTAAGGTGCACTGTCTGCATGTATGTGCCTATTGGACAGATGGACAGGATGCCATGCCCTCTGTAGGCCACTGCATTCACTCCATAGTTACTATCAGTCACAATATGCAGTGTACTACACACATATTGGCTGTTGCCTTGGCATGTGTGTGTGTGTGTGTGTGTGTGTGTGTGTGTGTGTGTGTGTGTGTGTGTGTGTGTGTGTGTATAAGACATGGGTTGAGACTGTGCTCTGGGTAATGCTATGGTTGCTAACTGTGATTGCCTGGCCTTGATATCACATGTATGGGTATGGATTTGCACCCCAGTCTCTCAGCTATTTCACATCTGTTATCCCTGTACAGTGGGCATTGTGAAATATATACTAGGGCCACCATATAAGAAATTTGCAAAACCCGCTCCACATTGGAGCCAGGTGTCACACACTCACACCCACCTCCACACAGGATACAAGTTACACACACACATGCACACACACACACACACACACACACACACGCGCGCACACACACACACACACACACACACACACACACACACACACACACACACACACACACACCTGTCATGTCTGGGAGTAGAACCCCTACCTAACTAGTTTATTACACTACAGCACTATGCAGTTATAGTATGTGCTACAGAGATTACTGGAGTACTCTGTCCCCACAGGTGTATATCACATTGGCTGACATCAGCAGGATTGCCAAACTAAGGCATTTGACATGTACTGAGTGTGACTAGCCTAAAATGCATTGCTCCCTACACAGACATTGAAACACACACAAAACATCCACAACCGACATGTGTGGGTATAGAACCCCTAACAGAGGTCTATTTCGCACTACAGCATGGAGCTCTTATAGGACACACCACAGGGATTACTGGAGAACTCCTTGCCCAAAGGTGTATTTCACAATGAATGACATCAGCAGGATTGCCAAAGTAGGGCATTTGACATGTACTGAGTGTGACTAGCCTAAAATGCATTGCTCCCTACACAGACATTGAAACACACACAATACATCCACAACCGACATGTGTGGGTATAGAACCCCTAACAGAGGTCTATATCACACTACAGCAGTACGCAGTTAGGGCACACACTATGGAGATTACTGGACTAAATTCTCCCCAGAGGTGTATTTCTAGGTGGATGACATCAGTAGCCTTACCCAAGTAGAGCACTTCAATTGTAAGGGGTGTGACTACCCAAAAAAGCATAGCTTTCTACTCAGACAGTTACACACACACAAACACAGTTGCCAATGCTGGGGTTAGAGCTCCTACCTATTTGATCACACTACAGCAGTACACAGTTATGGCACACGCTACTGAGATTACTGGGATACAGCCTTCCCAGGGATGTATTTCTAGGTGGATGACATCAGCAGCCTTACCAAAGTAGAGCATTTCAATTGTAGGGGGTATGATTACCCTAAAAAGTATAGTTTTCTACACAGAGTCACACACAAACACAGTTGCCAAGGCTGGGGTTAGAACTCCTACCTAACTATTCTATCACACTACAGCAGTACATAGTTATGGCATGTTCTACAGAGATTACCGGGATATAACTTTCCCAGGGATGTATTTCCAGGTGGATGACATCAGCAGCATTGCCAAAGTAGAGCATTTCAGTTGTTGGGGTGTGACTACCCTAAAAAGCATAGCTTTCTACACAAAAAGAGTCACACACAAACACAGTTGCTAAGGCTGGGGTTAGAACTCCTACCTAACTATTCTATTACACTACAGCAGTACACAGGTATGGCATGTGCTATGGAGATTACTGGCATACAACTTTCCCCGGGATGTATTTCTAGGTGGATGACATCAGCAGCCTTGCCAAAATAGAGCATTTCAATTGTAGGGGGTGTGACTACCTTAAAAAGTATACCTTTCTACACAGACAGAGTCAGACAGACACATACACAGTTGCCAAGGCTGGCATTAGAACTCCTATCTAACTATTCTACTACACTACAGCAGTACACAGTTATGGCATGCACTACAGAGAGTACTGGCATGCAACCTTCCCAGGGATGTATTTCTAGGTGGATGACATCAGCAGCCTTACCAAAGTAGAGCATTTCAATTGTAGGGGGTGTGACTTCCCTAAAATGCATAGCTTTCTGCACAGTCAGACAGCCACACACACAAACACAGTTGCCAAGACTGGGGTTAGAACTCTTACCTAACTATTCTATCACACTACAGCAGTGCACAGTTACAGCACACACACTATAAACACACACTATGGAGATTACTGGGATACAACCTTCCCAGGGATGTATTTCTAGGTGGATGACATCAGCATCCTTACCAAAGTAGAGCATTTCAATTGTAGGGGGTGTGACAACCCTATAAAGTATACCTTTCTACACAGACAGAGTCAGACAGACACATACACAGTTGCCAGGACTGGCGTTAGAACTCCTATCTAACTATTCTACTACACTACAGCAGTACCCAGTTATGGCATGCACTACAGAGAGTACTGACATGCAACCTTCCCATGGATGTATTTCTAGGTGGATGACATCAGCAGCCTTACCAAAGTAGAGCATTTCAATTGTAGGGAGTGTGACTTCCCTAAAATGCATAGCTTTCTGACCAGTCAGACAGACACACACACAAACACAGTTGCCAAGACTGGGGTTAGAACTCTTACCTAACTATTCTATCACACTACAGCAGTGCACAGTTACAGCACACATTATGGAGATTACTGGGATACAACCTTCCCAGGGATGTATTTCTAGGTGGATGACATCAGCATCTTTACCAAAGTAGAGCATTTCAATTGTAGGGGGTGTGACTACCCTAAAAAGTATACCTTTCTTTACAGACAGAGTCAGACAGACACATACACAGTTGCCAGGACTGGTGTTAGAACTCCTATCTAACTATTCTGCTACACTACAGCAGTACACAGTTACGGCATGCACTACAGAGATTACTGGCATGCAACCTTCCTAGGGATTTATTTCTAGGTGGATGACATCAGCAGCCTTACCAAAGTAGAGCATTTCAATTGTCGGTGGTGTGACTTCCCTATAATGCATAGCTTTCTGCACAGTCAGACAGACACACACACAAACACAGTTGCCAAGACTGGGGTTAGAACTCTTACCTAACTAATTTATCTCACTACAGCAGTGCACAGTTACAGCACACACTATGGAGATTACTGGGATACAACCTTCCCAGGGATGTATTTCTAGGTGGATGACATCAGCAGCCTTACCAAAGTAGAGCATTTCAATTGTAGGGGGTATGACTACCCTAAAAAGCATATCTTTCTACACAGACAGAGGCAGACAGACACATACACACACACACACACACACACACACACACACACACACACACACACACAAACACACACACACACACACACACACACACACACACACACACACAGTTGCCAAGGGTAGGGTTAGAACTCCTGCCTAACTAGTTTATCACACTACAGCAGTACGCAGTTATGGGACATGCCACAGAGATTACTGGGGTGCAACACTCCCAAAGGTGTATTTCACAGTGGATTACCTCAGCAGGCTTGTCATAGTGGGGCAATGGGGAGGGCAATGTGCGTGCATGGGCCATAACCCATTCATGTAGGGGTTGACACGCCACATGCAAGCACAACCTGGGTCATATTTCACAGGTATGTCTATACAGCTGCTAGATGACTACTTCTTTGAACAGTCATGTTGCACAGCTGACACGTACACCACATACTCTGTAATGCTGACAGATACTGGTGGCTAGTATCTGCAGTGAGTGACATCTGACCCTCGTGTGGTTGTGGCCTTGTGCCTGTGTGCTGAGTGGGACAGGCCTGGATGGCTCCTTGTCACAGTCACCCTCTTAAACACATCTATGTATGTCTACCTTTAGCTTATTATCGTGTGTTGTCCTTACATATATGCCTGTATTCCTATCAACTGTGTGTGCAAAGCATGAGTGGTGCATACTGAGGAGTGTCTGCACTAACATCTGCGGCTGCCAGATATGTCTGGTCCACTGTTGCTTAGAGACATGGCTTTCATATGTTTAAGTGTGTGAGCATGCCCAGTATGCCTGTCTGTATTGAATGTGTGGATCGAGTCCAGGCAGTTTATACTGCAGTGCTGACCTTTGTGTTGTACACCTACAGGTAGCATGCTGTCTCTGCAGGGTATCCATCAATCATTTGGTATGGAGTGTTATTACCTTTCTTCATAGTATGGGGGGGATCACACCTGTCTATTTCTACATTTCTACACAGGATTGTGGGGGGGTACCTGACTGTTATTATATTTCTACGTAGGATTGGGGGGGGGGGGGTCACACCTGTCTATTTCTACATTTCTACACAGGATTGTGGGGGGGCACACCTGACTGTTACTATATTTCTATGTAGGATGGGAGGGCACACCTGACACTTGTACACATTTGCTAGGACTGTACTGGTATGTTGGGTACTCCTTTTTAGTCTGTTATCTTACCTATTGTGCTGACTAGAGGCATACCAGTGCACTACAGATCTTAGCTTTTAATTACCTACATATTAGTTTCTGACTTCCTACCCTTCAGAACTGACAACCTACTGCCTGACCTGCTGTAGTCTGTCTGTAGGCCTTGGGGGGGAGTTTACCCATAGGCCTCATTCAGAGGCCATAGCACAGCCTTTGTTTGTGTTTGTCTACACCTGTCCTGCTGGCTGTGACTGTTGTTGGGTATGTGACCCCCCCCCCCCGACTGGCATGTGTGAGTCACTTACCTTGCGGTTGTCCCAGTATTGAGGGTGGTGCTGCAGGGCTGCCTATGTCAGATGCACGTAATACACTCCCTACATATGGTTAGGCACAGGTAGTGTAATGTTTGGCATCCCTTTTACTATATGTGAGAGTCAGAGAGAGGTGTTATTCCCTGGGTCCCTCCTGTGTCAGTGTATGTGCTATGCATTGCTTCTTTGCCAAGGCCAGGGCATACTGGGCATGCCTCCTTCTACCTACTGGGGCAGGCTCAGGTTGATCTTCCTCCAAGTCACTCTGTGCCTGTGCAGGCCTTGGCAATGGTAGGGGGCTGTGTGGCCCTGCCCCATGCTGTTCCTGCTACAGTTGTTTCCGCAAGATCATATTGTGTAGCATGGTGCATACAAGGACAATTTGGGTACATGTAGCTGGTGAGTAATGCAAGGCTCCACCGGAGGTGTCCAGTCACTGGAACCATGACTTGAGCATCCCAAACACACACTCTACTATAATTGTAGTCTATGTGTGTGCTTCATTATGGAGTTCTTGTTTGGGTGTGTGTGCATTTCTGACTGGTGTCATCACGCACGGCTCCAGTGCATATCCAGCATCCCCCATTAGGTGACCATCAGGGATGTCCCCATTGGCCAATCTCTGGTACAGCTGTGTCAGATGCCAGATGTGAGAATCGTGATAGCTTCCAGGGCAACCAGCACACACATTCATTATTATGCCCTGGGCATCGCACATGACCTGGCGGTTGATGGAGGGAAAGCCCTTGTGGTTGATGTAGACCCTACCCTGCTCACCAGGTGGTGCTTTGATGCATATGTGCGTGCAGTCTATAGCACCTACTACCTCAGGGTATTCTGCTATTTGGTGGAACAGTTGCATATTGCTGGTCAACTCCTCACGGGTTTTGGGGAAATATACGTGCTCACCGACGTGCTGAAATGGCATACAGGAACTGGTGGAGTACCCTGGATGCTGATGCCTGTGAAATCCCCATCATATCCCAAGTTGGCCTTTGGAAGGTACCTGTAGCTAGTATTCTTAAGCCTACACATACCTTGGTATCCACTGGGATGGATTCCCCTCTGTTAGTTCTGTGTATCAGGCGTGGCTGGCACAGCTCAACAATTTGCTGTAGGAGGTCCCTGTCCACCCTATAGTGCACCACTATCTCCATCTCATGTAGCCCCTGGTAGGTTACCCTGGGTCTGTATACTTTTCTCTGTCTCCTCACTGTGGGTTGGTGGACAGCATTCACATCCTCACCACCCTAGGCCTCTTTCACAAGTTGTTGTATGATAGCTATTGCAGCCCCTTTCATTTTGCTGTTGTGAGTGTTAAAATTTCCCCACTTGTATACACCTGTAGTGTAGAGTGTGGGAAAAACCAGAGGGGAAGGTGTTTGCTTAGTTTATAGTAGTGTTCTGGGCTGGGCTGTTCCGCTGCCTGTGTAATTGGCTGATTCTGATACATTTCACCTGCCAGCTATGCTAGTTCTCCTTGATTACCTTCCTACTGCTGTTTTCCCTTCCCATTGCCTTCCTGTTTAAGCCCAGGGGCGTGCTGCAAAAACAGAGTGCTCAAATGTGCACAGAGCTGCTATTTCCTGGTTTAACCTTTTCTTTCTTCCTTTAAAACCCGGTGTGCGATGCGCACACCTGCTTAGGCAATGTAAAGAGTGCTAAGCAGATTCAGACACACTCCTTAGCTTAGCTGTGCTAAGCTAGGAGCAAACCCGAGCCACGGGGCTCCAATCCACTTACAGTATGCCTGACACCCCCCATGATGTCAGATAACTCCTAGGCTTGCACCAAGCTATTCCTACTCTTATACTGTTGGGACCTGACTTGCATGCTGGGGAAAACTGGGATTCACTGTCCTTCCCCTCATTTGCATAGGATTGCCTGCTAATGTATAGTTACACGTCTCACACTGAGCCTCCCCCCTTAGCAGCCACTACTCACTGGCCATGTTGTCTTCTGCCTGCCGTTGACTTGCATGGCAGAATAGTGATTTTAGTTAGACTTCTTATTTTAGGTTTATTTTATTATTTTCCCCCCGATCCCATTTGCGCGCCACTGCCCTACGCTTAAACAGCCGAGATCGGCTAAAAAAAAATAAAAGTTGATTTTTGTATTTTTTTTTTTTTGTTTGCAATACCAATGGCCTTATACTTGGCCATTGGCATGCTTACTACATGATATGCAGATTTTATTTGGGGCTGTCACAGCTCTGTTTTGGATTTTGCAGAAATGTACTCAGTTACTGAGTACATTTCTACACTTAGCACTAGTCTTGCATGGACTGTTGCAAGCTTCCTGGATTGCAAATTCATCTCATTTTCATAGGTTTCTCCTGCAAATGGGGTAGTTTGCATACCAGGGCTTAGTCCGTGCAGGATTAGTGCAGGAGGACTTGTGCACGCCCCTGCAGGCTGTTCCTGGATCGCACGGCAGACATATTGCCTGCTTGAGTTCCTGCACCGATCTTGCACTCCGTGCAAGCTTTTGAGAATCCGGCGGATTGAATATACAAGCAGAGGAATTACTACTAAGGAACTTCAAAATGCATAAAGAGGGGAAGGGCTGAGTCTGTACAAAAGATGGTATTGATTATAAATTTCTTAGAAAAATGAGCAAGAGAGAACTGAAATATTTTCATAAAGTGATACGTGAATGGGTGAATCAAGGCTTAAATCAAGAAAAATGTTTAGACGTATTATTAGAAATATTTGTTAGAAGAATGATAAGAAATTATTAAGTAATTTGAGACACATATCAATATGTAATGTGGATTATAAAATAGTCATGATAATTTTTCAAAATAAGGTTTAATAATGTCATGAAAGAGGTAATTGGTGATGGAGTATATAGGATGAAAGGAAAGGATAATAGAGAAATGCTTGTTATTGTTAAAGAAGTAATATACAAAATTGTTCATAACCATGCTAAAGATAAATTGATTTCATGTGACTATAAAAAGACATATGGTAGTATATAGCAATAACCCATGGCTGGGTGTGGGTAATGCTGGATTTACCCATGGTTGGTATGGTTTGGTCACGAGGGCTTCTGTTGTGTTATGTTTGTGTTGTTGTTATTTAGGATTTTGTTCGCTTTACTTTGTATTCTTCTACTTTTTGTGAGATAAAATAGTCCACACTTTGACTTAGTCAGCCATAGTCCCTTTGCTTTGTTTTGAACTTCTGAGAATTATATTTCAAACAATAGAAGGTGACATTGTATAAAAACAAATAATGTGGGTATTTTTTTCAGATCTTCATTTTCCTCTCTCCGTAGTAGGTAGCTGTTTACTAGTACGCACACCATGGGATATTAAAACTACAAGTTGTAGAGCTCATTCAGCACTAAATACAGAAGTAGTAACAACTCAGTCTCTCACGAACTGTGAAATATACAGATGACACAAACTACCAGCTGCTGTAATAAGGAGGGACATCATTTCTACATCTCTCTCACTCTGTCTCTACTAATCAGCATTTTGTTTTCATTTTGTGAAGGTTTCCACTCCTTTATTGTTATGATTGGTAATAGCGCGGAGTTAAGGGGTCACTCGACAAGCACATGCACACATACCATAATAATAGGTCAGGTACTTACGCATTATCACAACCACATTTGTAACCCAGCAGATATTGCTGCTTGAAAACATTTTGTCTCATTTAAATGTAAGACTGAAATCAGCACAGAATTTCTGTCCAGTGTACTGTTACATAGTTTTACTTCCATTATGGTAATACGTAAGTACCGAAATCTGAAATAACACTTAGGTGCAGTCAAGGAGAAGAAGGGGCCAAGAACTATAAAGTACAGTAGAATTTCTGACCTGGTTTACAGTTGGGGTGGGGTGGACCTCGTTGAACTGCGTGCTTGCCAATATGCAAACCAGCGTTATAAAAAGAGGTTTCCATGGTATGAAGTCCAAATCACATGTTACAAATATAATGTCTGTATTAAATTACACTGACATGCATTTGCTTACATGACATACTTGTTGATATCAAAGCTCTCTCTTCCTGGGGTGCTATACTGGTACAGTGCAGATGCTTAAAAGAGCATAAAACTTGGGAAAGCCAAAGCAATGCTAGCAGTTTAAGGGGAGTAGTGTCTGTAGCACAGGGAAATTAACACATTCAGCTGTGGAAGACTTTCTTTTTTAAGTGTGGTCTGGAAGACAAAAAAACAGAATGAAGTCTCAAAAATAAAAGTGCAAGGTAGACTACAATTACAATCCTGTAAAGCCGTAACGTAAGTGGGAAGATGGATAGAAACGAAACTGGCAATAGGAAGTCTGTGCTGGACAATAAACACAATACCAACACAATACCAAAGCATAATTTATAAACCACAGGTTTATCACCAACACTTCAATGGGATGAGTCACACAAATTCTGAAATAAAATGGGGAAGCAGCATCACATGTAAAGTACCGAAGCTAGCTTAGTTAGCCAATACAACTAAATAATGGTGAGAAATAAAATTAATGTCCAAGGCCAAGCGTTAGTATCACATATAAAGTACCAAAGCTAGCTTAGTTAGCCAATACAACAAAATAGTGGTGAGAAATTAGAATAATGTCCAAGGCCAAGCTTTAGTATCACATGTAAAGTACGAAAGCTAGCTTAGTTAGCCAATACAACAAAATAGTGGTGAGAAATAAGAATAATGTCCAAGGCCAAGCTTTAGTATCACATGTAAAGTACTGAAGCTAGCTTAGTTAGCCTATACAACAAAATAGTGGTGAGAAATAAGAATATTGTCCAAGGCCAAGCTTTAGTATCACATGTAAAGTACTGAAGCTAGCTTAGTTAGCCAATACAACAAAATAGTGGTGAGAAATAA
The DNA here is from genome assembly GCF_019279795.1 of Protopterus annectens. NCBI lineage: Eukaryota > Metazoa > Chordata > Ceratodontiformes > Protopteridae > Protopterus > Protopterus annectens. Next base: position 41,090,856 of record NC_056735.1, read on the forward strand.
GAATAATGTCTAAGGCCAAGCTTTAGTATCACATGTAAAGTACTGAAGCTAGCTTAGTTAGCCAATACAACAAAATAGTGGTGAGAAATAAGAATAATGTCCAAGGCCAAGCTTTAGTATCAAATGTAAAGTACTGAAGCTAGCTTAGTTAGCCTATACAACAAAATAGTGGTGAGAAATAAGAATATTGTCCAAGGCCAAGCTTTAGTATCACATGTAAAGTACTGAAGCTAGCTTAGTTAGCCTATACAACAAAATAGTGGTGAGAAATAAGAATATTGTCCAAGGCCAAGCTTTAGTATCGCATGTGAAGTACCAAAGCTAGCTTAGTTAGCCAATACTACAAAATAGTGGTGAGAAATAAGAATAATGTCCAAGGCCAAGCTTTAGTATCACATGTAAAGTACTGAAGCTAGCTTAGTTAGCCAATACAACAAAATAGTGGTGAGAAATAAGAATAATGTCTAAGGCCAAGCTTTAGTATCACATGTAAAGTACCAAAGCTAGCTTAGTTAGCCAATACAACAAAATAGTGGTGAGAAATAAGAATAATGTCCAAGGCCAAGCTTTAGTATCACATGTAAAGTACTGAAGCTAGCTTAGTTAGCCTATACAACAAAATAGTGTTGAGAAATAAGAATAATGTCCAAGACCAAGCTTTAGTATCACATGTAAAGTACTGAAGCTAGCTTAGTTAGCCAATACAACAAAATAGTGGTGAGAAATAAGAATAATGTCTAAGGCCAAGCTTTAGTATCGCATGTAAAGTACCAAAGCTAGCTTAGTTAGCCAATACAACAAAATAGTGGTGAGAAATAAGAATAATGTCCAAGGCCAAGCTTTAGTATCACATGTAAAGTACTGAAGCTAGCTTAGTTAGCCTATACAACAAAATAGTGGTGAGAAATAAGAATAATGTCCAAGGCCAAGCTTTAGTATCACATGTAAAGTACTGAAGCTAGCTTAGTTAGCCTATACAACAAAATAGTGGTGAGAAATAAGAATAATATCCCCAAGCTTTTTAGTATATCACAAAAAGTACCAAAGCTAGCTTAGTTAGCCTATACAACAAAATAGTGGTGAGAAATAAGAATAATATCCAAGGCCAAGGTTTAGTTTAGTTGGAGTTGTTGCTGCAGTAGTGGTAGTAGTGGCCGGACTTCTTACTTATGTTACTTTGGATTTACAAAGTGCACCCTGGTTTGATTGGCCAATCAGTGTGCACGTTTCTCATCTTTGCATAGATGACATTGTGTAATGTGTCATAACCAATTATGGAATATTTTAAAACAGTGTGATAGTTTAGATAGTGTTAAAAAAAAAAAAAAAAAAAAAGAGTGAATGGGTAATGTCACTCCTGTAAAAGCACAGTAACATTTATGTGAAGTACTCCAGATTTCTACAGTTTTCAACAGTTTGCAGCAATACAGTTTAATAGAAGTCTAAATCCAGTGAGACTGCATTGCAGGAAGGTGGAGCAGTTCCATATAATTTTTCAGATCCTTTGACAACGTTCCTAGCCTGAATCCAAAAACAGGGGGAGTGAATGGGTAATGTCACTCCTGTAAAAGCACAGTAACGTTTATGTGAAGTACTCCAGATTTCTACAGTTTTCAACAGTTTGTAGCAATACAGTTTAATAGACGTCTAAATCCGGTGAGACTGCATTGCAGGAAGGTGGAGCAGTTCCATAAATTCTCCAGAAAAGGTACAAGACGAGGTTGTAAGACTGAATCTGCCAGTTTTGCTGTACCAACTTCACAAGTGACTACAGAAACTTTTCAACCATCTACAGTAAAGCAGCTTGGCCATCTGCCTGTCTGTTGACTGGTAAGAAAATTATTCTGTGTTACATACAGTATGAATGCCATAGAGGTAATAATAATAACAGAATAAATGTATATACAGCATATTAGCAAATGTAAAACCTTATTAGGGCAAGTTAATGGTAAGGCATTATGCAAATGGATTGCAATTTGATAGTAAGGCATTATGCAAATGGATTATAATATTTGACTGGTATCTGAAATAAAATCATGTGTGGTATAAAAATGTTTATTGTGTGTACAATGTCATAAAAATACAGTGCATGACATTATCCAAAGGTTAGACTGTACAGACAAAAATTGTAAAGGTAAAGAGCCAAGAAAAGTTAATATGTTGACATTATATTCAAATGTTAGACAGTTATGTTCTGTCACCAGATGTAAAAGGTTTATTTCAGAGTTGCAACAACAGTCAAATCAGTTACTGATAGAAACCCCTAGTACATTTTGTTACAAAGGAATGTAGTAAACTTCTAAAAGACAGACACAATGAGTTCAGGAAGCTTAGACAAGTTATACACACATCTTTTCAAAAGTGCATAGGAGTTTCAAATTCAGCAGAACAGCTTACTAAAGAATGTCAGAAAGACCATGCAACATTACTGGAAATTCAACAGCAGTTGCAGGATAAAGGAAATAAATTAGCTGAATTGACAAAGACTGGGAACTTCCTGCATACACAGTTAATCTGTGCAAAAGAAATATATTTTATAATATGTTTATGTTTTGAAAATGGTTAAACATACATGGTAGGATGGTAGGATCTGATGTCTGGACAAATCATTCTTAAATGTTTTACTTTCATTCAGTTAAAGCAAGACATCTATCAGTACTACAGTAAAGTAAAGCATATGAATGCCATTCTTAGCATAGTCAAAAGGTAAACAAAACTGTTCTAGTGTATAAAATTAAATAAAAATAGATGAGTAAATATTTAAAGTCACAAGACATGACATGCTTGTATAAAGATACACATATACAAGACAGACATGCATGTGTGTTCTTTTCATCTAGAGTACATCTGTTACAATACACAAGAATAACAGGCAGACAACAGCAAATATAAATAATATAAATTTAAATGTGTTGGTTAAACTAATATCTATTTTGTTTTTTACAATTTATTTATAATTATATAGTAACACCAAACAGTTAAAGTTCTGAATTTTAAAAAAGAAAATCACAGATGGTATTATTCAAACAGTCTATGTAAATACATACTGTACAGAATACATTGTAGCAGTTCAGAGACATGAACACAATGTGATGGTTAAAATGACATTGAAATTGTGTGTTTTCAGTAGTGTATAAATGCTTGCAGTAGCACATAGTTATTGTCTCAGCTAATTTAACAGCTGCAAAGAGTTAATGGAATAGTTCTAAGTCATAAATTAAATTCTGTGATTGCACAAGAATAAATTGATCAAGTTAAACTAAAGCAGACACAGCTTATAACTGATAAAATACTTTCACAGAATGGTCTGCAAAAGAAAAAGTTGTTAAATACATTCAGTTTTGGTAGTAATACTTTAATATCATTGTATTAACTATGTAAAATTGCATTTTGATTTGTTGTATCAAACTAAAGGTTTGTTTCTTGTGTTTTCTATATAAAATGTTTTGAGTATGTTTAAAAACAGAGGGAATTGTTAGATTTTATTAATATAAATCTGAAATTAATTATGTTGTAAATATGCTGAAAGAAAAGGCTTGCTTAAATGCAGAAACAAAGTTTAAGTAATATGTGATCAGCAGTCATACTAAATGGCCATGGCTTGGAAAAGGAATCTGCTGAATGGACATTTTTCCCTTACAGACTCAAAACAGGATGTATGCAAGAGCAAAAATACAAAATCTGCTTTTAAAGAATGGACATTTTCCCTTACAGACTCAAAACAGGATGTATGCAAGAACAAAAATGCAAAATCTGCTTTTAAAGAACAATGACATGTTATTCTGCATGGAAAAACAGGATGGCACAAGAACAGATGTTTTTTTATACAAAGATCCAAATAAAATACAGGATGTTCACACTGTCAGAAAAGCTGATCTCTGACAATGTGTTTTCTCAAAAATATGTTTTTCTTCATAAAAAACAGGATAAGCAATTCTCCAAATAGAATACAGAACAATGTGTTTCCTCAAAAATATGTTTTTCTACATGGACATCAGGACACTGTTACAGGATATTCACACTGTCAGAAAAGCTGGTCTCTTACAAGACATTGTTAAACAAGGAAGCTTAGTATTGTTTCTACAGGACTAAAACTGTATATAAAGAGCTGTATAAATCCAGCTATGTTAGAGGTATGATAGGGACACAAGTCCTAAGGTAAATGTTATATCTCTCACATCATCTGTACTATATGAGAAGTAAAGTTGGAACAGTACTTTTAAGCTGCAACGTGGTTCCGTTTGATTTATTATAAAAAGTTATTTGTTACTGCTCTCTAAAGTTGATGCTGCAAAGTATATTCTCTCATCAGTGTATATTCTGCAAGTTTCTGTATGCAACAGACTGTGAATGCAAATATAACCAGACTTTGAATTTTAGCAGAATTCAGCCAGCAAGACTGAGTGTCTTAAGAATACCTCAAATCCATCTCACAGCAAGAAGCAGCAAGCAGTAAGCAAGTAAATCTCAAAATATTTTTTCAGATAGGGTGGCTGCGGTGGTGCAGCGGTTAGCATTGCCACCTCACAGCAAGAGGTTCTCCGGTTTGATCCTTGGCTGGGGTGCCTTCTGTGTGGAGTCTGCATGTCCTCCCTGTGGTCATGTGGGTTTCCTCTGGGTGCTCCGGTTTCCTCCCACATCCCAAAGACATGCTGTAGGTGGATTGGGCACTCTAAATTGGCCATAGGCATGAGTGCGTGTATGTGTGTGCCCTCTGTGGATAGTTGGCTGCTGGGCTGGCAACTCAACACTGTGAAAACTCCACTGCCAATCATGAGCAGATAGGTGATCCACTGTGGTCACCCCTAACCAGCAAAAAGCTTAAAGAAGAAGAAGAAGAAGTGTGATATTTTAGATACATTTATTCATTTTTTTAAGTTATTTATGAAAATACAAATACAAAAGCATTAGTAAATGATTGATTAAGCAGAGATATTGAAGTCAAAAAGGAAGTTACTTGAAGTAAAATAATGAAACATTGTTACATCTTGTTTTATATCATGACATACTGTTTTACTGTACAAATAGATGGAAGCACTGACATTTTTTTTTTCTTTTTCTGTAATAAATGTGTGTTTAGCTCCTGTTTATCAGCTCTTCTTGTTGGTACCAGACTTTTTTGGGTCATTTTATTTGGTCTGGACACATGGAATGTATGGACTGTTCTAGTTATGAAACAATTGATTAAGCATAGATATTGGGGGATACATCAGGGATGCCTAATGCCTAAAGTGTATAATACCTCTAGTTTGGTAATATATGTCATTCATTAAAAACTTCAAAGAAATGATTGTGAATCAAATTTGATTTATAGGGACTTAATGATATTGCCTACAGTGATGAGTTATGTAGGTAATGTTGTTATAATAATGTTACTACTTTGGAATCATCACATATTTAATTTTACATTTAATAACTAATTTATATATTGTAATGTTTTATGTTATTGTAAAATATGCTTATTTTGTATGTATGTCTCTATGTAGCTTGACATATTTTACCTGGCACATTTTTGATAAATTATCTAACTAGCTAAACTATGTTGTGCTTATGAATATTTTTTTCATATTGTTATGAGCCCCCAATGAAAAAAGTCTCGCATGGCCCAGTCAGACAAATCCAGTGAACAAATGCATTAACTAAATAAATACATAGTTAAAAACAGAGTTGCTACCAAATCAGTATTTATCAGTAGATCTGTTAGCATGCCCAGTCTTAGCTACTCAAAAGTGGCCATACAGTCTATCTGATGTAATAAGAGAATTGGAAGCTTTACTCCTAGGCCTTTCTGTTCCTGAAAGAGTTGAACAAGTTCCACTCCCTAGCCATCACCAACTTCACATACCATATATAGTACCCAATGCTAGCCTAGCAGGGAATTATGGCTTTGTTGCCACAAAAGGACTGGCTATTGTTAAGATTTGTGTTTTCTCCTGATGCATGCTGGATTAGATTTAAGCAGAAAAAATAAAGAATTTGGAGAAATAAAGAAAATATATGGTATATATTTTACTATGCATGATACTGAAGTATTAGGCTTTACATTTGGAGATAGATTATAGTAAAACTGTAGAACAATTTAATAAAAGAGCCAAAGGATTTTAATTTTTACATGACATCATAAGATTTTATTCAGAAAAATAGTTTATATAATACATTTTTTAATATTAGGAACGATAGGTCATTTACTTAGAATATTTATGTTTCTAGGAAGGCTTAAAAGGATCTATTAGAAATTATTTTCTATGCAATTCATGGTTTTAAAGTAAATCCAGTAAAAACATGTATATGTATGGTTTTGTACAATTTTGTTTAAGAGCCTATGAACTTCCTTAACAATGATAAGCATATCTGTGTTATCCTTTACTTTCATCTTATATACTCCATCACCAATTACTTCTTCATGATATTATTATATCTTATTTTGAAAAATCATAATGACTATTTTATAATTCACATTGCATATTGACATGGGTATCTATTTACATAATACTTTCTTATCACTCTTCTTTGAAACATTTCTAATAATACTTCAAAACATTTTTCTTGAGTTAAGCCTTGATTCACCCAGTCACTTATCACTTTATGAAAACATTTCAGTTCTTACTTGTTCTTTTTGCAATAAAATGCATAATCAGTATCATTTTCCCTGGTACAGACTCATTCCCTTCCTTCATTATGTTTTTTTAACTTCCTCAGTAGTGATTCCTTTGTTTATCGTACTCACTGTTTCGTTAGGTATGTTTTCACCCCTAATTCTACATCCTGTATTGGCTGTTTCTGTACATACATAGCTAAAGAAATCTGCAACTTTAGGTATTATGGAGGGATTTATTTGTAGGGACCATTGCATTTATTTTTGGATTTTGAATGTTATACAAAATAACAAAAATATGTTGTGACAGAAATATGAGCAAATTTCAAAGTTGATACAATTCGGGACATGTAACATTGAAGGAGAATCTACTGAATGTGTAAATAAAATGGAAGAATGGAAAAGGCATGAAGCAGAAGTGAAAAATAAGAAGTACTGATATAAAAAACATGGATGGATAAATGTTATAGAACTTACCCTTGTCATATAATAGCATGAGAAATTATAAAAGGTAGCATAAGCAGGTACAATTGAGTTTATTAATGATTATTACTATTTTTGTGGAGGTTAATAACTATTAAACTTCCAGCAAGGGCAGCCAGGAAGTCCAATCAGTTATTTGAAAGACTATTATGTTATACATGCAACAAGGAAGAAACAACTGAGGATGTTTAGAGTATGAAAGAATAAAACATTATGGAGAGGAATAGGAGAAAACTCGAATATTGAAAAATGAAGGAGTAAATGCTTAGTATGCTTTTGATAAAGACGTTAAAACAAGAAAAGTGGGATGCAAAAGCTAAAGAATTGTTTACATATATTTAGCATGTTTGGCTGGCCAGATACAATGAAGTTTCATGTAATACAAATTTGATGAGTATGAAATAAGAAGAAAGACAGAAAAGTGGTTACAGAAAAAGGAATAGAAAGGGTAAAGAATGTAAGGTAATATGAGGTTTGAGTTTGATATGTTTTTACAAATAAAAAATGTCAAAAGGAAGAAGGAATGTTACAGATTATTACATTTTAAGCAGGAGTTTGCAGTTTTAATTTTTTTGTATGATATTATTTTGATTGTATAAAGTATTCCTACTTTTTCAATCAGTGCCATTGGATCTTTTAAATCCATCAGAGCTGCCACCAGCTTAAGCAGGCAGGACCTCTGTCTAACATTTATCTGAAGGATGGCACACTTGGGTGTAGAATATCCAATCTGCTGCACTACAGTAATGGAAAATGAATCCAAGCACCTAGGGTGGGAAAAGAACCCACAGTTTTCTGATCTTCCATGACCAAGGTGAGCGTGCTACCTTTTCAGCCAATGGCAACGTTTAAATAAGTTGAACTCCTGTTTCATTCCAAAGGTAGGGTAAGAGGCAAGCATTCAGTAAAACTTTTGGTTTTCTTGGCAGTAGCTGAGACCATAGGGAGAGACAATTGTTCACAACATGGAAATGTATCATCAAGTCAGGTTCTACTTGAGAGGGGTGCAGGAGTTTAAGAAGACAGACCAGCTAAAAGGAAAACAGCATGAAAGGCAGGGTGCACCACAACTAGTAAACAAGAACCAAACACTGCTAAAAATCCAGAGCAATGGAAGATTACAGATATCCAACACGTAGATGAATATAAAGTGTTTTATTAAGTATTTTCTTTCATTCAAAAAAAAAAATCAAACAAGGACTTCATCAGAAATGTTGCAATTTTAACAGTATATGTTTTTTTTTTTCTGGAATATTTTTCACTCGTCTGGCATTATTTCACCCCTTTGTGAAATTGGTATGACATGCATGACTAACATTGGTCAGATATTTGCTGTTGATGCTGATTGGCTGGCATTGTATTTGCTCTACACCTGCCCAGCTCTACATCAGAGTTGATAAAGAATTTCATGTGTGAGTTTTAATACGTTTACTAATGTTCATGAAGTAATGATGGTGAATTTTTCAAAGAAATTAACTTATTATAACAGATGTATAATTTGTTGCTTTATTATTATTATTTTTCTATCTTTAGATTGAACAGAGGCCCAGTGAAAGGCTATGAAGAGGATGTTGGGAGAAAGACGACTTTTCGAATATGTTACCCAGAGTCTATTGCTTCAGATCCATCTCTTTACGATCCAGATACTATTGTTGCTCTAATTATTTTTAAAATTCCTGATCTAAGATGGCTACTGCAAGTTACTCAACAGAAAAATGTAGTAAGTCCTTTTTGTTTTTAGGTGATATGTGAGCCTTTTATGAGAACTGTGAATTGCAGAATATGTCAACAGTTTCATCAATGGCGATTGCCTTTGGTCGACTTTTTAAAAACAGAATAATAAAACATTGAGGTGTTGCAGTTAGAGGTTTCTTTTAACTTTTACAGTAATACATTTACAACATCTTAACGACTAATCATTACACACAGCTTCTCAAAATAAGAACTGTTAATATCTATATTTTTAAGAACCAGCAATGGTCAGCAACTATATATGTTATTTGTGTGTTGTAATTAGAAAGAAATATTACGAAAGTAGGATCTTAACTGAATACATTCCAAAAAATGTACACAAAAAATATGCTTTTTTACCAGGGTAGAACACTGCTCCACTGTGACGCCTTTCAGGCTCAGCCCTGAAGCACTGACTGGTTAAGTGACTTGCTGAGTGTCAGACTCTAAGCAAATGGAGCCTGTGGGAATTAAACCCAGGACTGCTGTGCTGTCCAGATGCATTAACTATAGTCGTGAAACTCTTTGCCAAAATGCAGACAAAAACATCTTCCTCAGTATGCCAAATGGATAAAAAGAATAATGACTCAGCACTGAAGAAATTCTGACTTGGACACTACTTCCTGACTCAAAAATCCTACCATGAAGAATTTTGACAGCCATATCAGAATATAAACAACCAAACTACCTCAAGTTGTATGAATGTTATCAATTCAAAATGGGAATATTGCATCCTCTTTCTCTACTCATCTGTAGCTGATGAAACATAAATGTTCACATAATACAGTAAGATATTCATAACACAAATTTAGATCAAAATATTAAACAAATCAAAGCAATCTTCCACACAGCACATTAACATAATGAATTTAGATAAGTGAGGTTAAACACAATACATTTGAATCTTGCTCCTTTCAAGATTTATAGATCATAGAAACAAACTTTCTAGCATATTACTCTTTTATACTTAACCAAACTAGGAAGCGGATAAATGTACTGACAACAAAGACCCAATATAACATCTAAGAAGTGTGTTGAAAACAGAAGCAATCCACTCAGAGTTGTTGACTTCAATAATTTATTCACTCAAAACAAAATATAAAGTTAAGCGTTTCCACCCACGTTCATTTCTTTTGGACTTTTTCAGAACTAACAATAAGAAATTAATCCGTTATTTTACAGCTCCTTTGTAACCAATGAAATGATAAAATAGTTTAGAGGTGTGTCACCCTGATTAAGCCAAGTTAAAACAAAATAAACAGAATAAACAGAGAACGTCTTCATCTTCACCATTAATTAAATATTTTGGACACACTTGAAATAGTCACCCTGGAGTATGCTTACAATTATCAAGGGTAACTTGTCCGTGAGTTGGGATGCATGGCTAGGCTTAAAAAGGCCATTGTGGTCATTAGCTTAGTAAACACCTATGAACCTTTGAACCTATTTGCCCAAAATATAGAGCAAATGTCCCAAGTAGACCACTTAGCAGAGATCAAATCAGACCTTGTTGGGGCACTTTGATAAGTACCTTTGCTATACCTAAGTGGTGACATTTGCTTAAAGGATTGAAAAGTAGTGGAGGGATTAGCTGCAGGCATGTGTGCCATTTATTTTGGAGCCAGGAGGACATAAGTAGATGCCATAGCTTTAAAGAATAGCACCAACAAACCAAAGGTGTTTATCTTAAGAAATGCAGTATATAAATATATAAACACATCCTAAGTAACTGATACAACTACAAATTTAAGTAGGGTAAAAAGCTTGAAGGGGGGGTTATTGCTGCCTGTTGATGTAAGAGGTTCACAGGAACAGCAATGGGGCCACATTTCAGTTATTGCCATTTTTTTTACTTTGCTTAAAAATAACCATACGTGTTTGTTTGCAGAACGTACAGATCACTTACTGAGCTATAGATAAAAAAGTGTGCAACGTTTTACAACATCAAGAATTTGTGAGTAAACATATTCATCTCAGGAGTAAAAGAAATTCTCCTGTTTCAGGGAATATGCTCTTCCAAAGTATATGGTAACTCAATCTCAGATTTCTTGACAGGTATGATTGTGTAGGAAGCAATGCAATCGTCTTGGATGAGAAAAGGGACGACTCACAGACACAGGGATCTCAGGCTTGATATATATATGTCATACCTCTGAGAAAATGGATGACACCCAGCGACAGTGATCTCAGGCTTATAGTCATACCTCTGAGAAAAGGGAAGACTGACAGACACAGGGATCTCAGGCTTGATATATATATGTCATACCTCTGAGAAAATGGATGACACCCAGCGACAGTGATCTCAGGCTTGTAGTCATACCTCTGAGAAAAGGGACGACTCACAGACACAGGGATCTCAGGCTTGATATATATATGTCATACCTCTGAGAAAATGGATGACATCCAGCGACAGTGATCTCAGGCTTGTATATACAAGTCATACCTCTGAGAAAAGGGACGACTCACAGACACAGGGATCTCAGGCTTGATATATATATGTCATACCGCTGAGAAAATGGATGACACCCAGCGACAGTGATCTCAGGCTTGTATATACAAGTCATACCTCTGAGAAAAGGGACGACTCCCAGACAGCGATCTTAGGCTTGAATATACAAGTCATACTTCTGAAAAAAGGTATGCTTCCCAGACAGAGAGATCTTGGGCTTGGTATATACAAGTCATACCTCTAAGAAAAGGGATGACTCCCAGACACAGAAATGTCAGGCTTGATATATACAAGTCATACTTCTGAGAAAAGGGACGACCCCCAGACACAGTGCTCTCAGGCTTGTTATATACAAGTCATACCTCTGAGAAAAGGGACGAGCCCCAGACACAACGATCTCAGTCTTGGTATATACAACTCATACATCTGAGAAAAGGGACAACTCCCAGCCACAGAGATCTCAGACTTGTATATAAAAGTCATACCCCTGAGAAAAGGGACGACTTCCAGATGCAGTAATCCCAGGATTGTATATACAAGTCATACTTCTGAGAAAACGGATATCTCCCAGACACAGAGATCTCAGGCTTGGTATATACAAGTCCTCATTTCTTTATATATTTATTCTAGCTATTCTAGGACTTGCAATTAACATGGCAGTGAGATTGAAACTGTTACCCCGCCATATGTACGTATGTGTATGTGTGTATGTGTGTATGTGTTCTTTTATTTATTGACATTTGATTACCAGGAAAGTCCAACAATGTGTGTGTGTGTGTGTGTGTGTGTGTGTGTGTGTGTGTGTGTGTATACACATACAAATATATATATCTATCTATATATATATATATATATATATATATATATATATATATATATATGGGTCTACCTTATTATGTCGATGTGCCATATTATCAAAACCCATTTTGTCGACTCCATAATATCGTAAGCTGTCTTAGTGGAACTTCCAGAACAGTGCACCCCTCGCACTCATATATACTAACTCCGATATCGCACAGACACAAAAAGGAAACACACACCCACACATTTAACAGTCCCTCGCACACACACAAACATCACACATATACATACATCAACACATCCAACACTTACACACATTCAGACAAACTCAAACTCCCACACAAAACCCTTACAAAACACTCACTTACCTTCAATTGCACGTACATCCATGCACGATACACTCCCAATACCACACGCCACGTACCGTAAGCCATAACCGCAAATTCAAGATATTCGAATTCGCGATTATGCACTTTCACGATTTTAAGCTTTTCGACTTAATGATTTCAAAATACTGAAATTCGATATTTCAGTATTTTGAAATTATAAAGTGAACCCATATATAAATATATATATATATATATATATATATATATATAAAATCAGTCATCTTTAGTGCAATACGCAGATGTCTCCACAGTCATCACCACAGCCAAGTCTCCCTCTAAGCTCTTCTCAGCTACTCAGGCATCTTTTAACTGAACTTTCGCTTAAAAGCTGTCGACATTTTAAGCATTCATTCATCTAATATAGACCATATATATAAATAAATATATATATATATATATATATATATATATATATATATATATATATATATAGCTATAGCTATATATATATATATATGTATATATATATATATATATATATATATATATAAAAAAAAATATATATATATATATATATATATATATATATCTATATATAATCAGTCATCTTTAGTGCAATACGCAGATGACTCTACAGTCATCACCACAACCAACTCTCCCTCTAAGCTCTTCTCAGCTACTCAGGCATCTTTTAACTTAGTTAAAACATGGCTCTCCAACAACCAGCTCATCCTGATTTTTGTTTTCTTTTTTTTGTTTTTTTTTGGGGTGAGGTTTTAATGGTGTATAGTGCATTTTAGCTCTCAGCCGTTGGCTTCCTGACAGCTGGCCAACTATAAGTTTTCAAAACTCTTTCGTTCGACATTATGGGGTTTCGTTTAGATGAACTTTCGCTTAAATGCTCTCAAGCATGTCATACTCGACATTTAAAGCATTCATTCATTCATGTAATATTGGCCCTGTATATATAAATAAATAAATATATATATATATATATATATATATATATATATATATATATATATATATATATATATATAGATAGATAGATATAGATATAGATATCAGTCATCTTTGGTGCAATACGCAGATGACTCTACAGTCATCACCACAACCAACTCTCACTCTAAGCTCTTCTCAGCTACTCAGGCATCTTTTAACTTAGTTGAAACATGGCTCTCCAACAACCACCTCATCCGTAACCCTAAAAAAACAAAGCTGTTACTCTTCCTACCTAAAAAGTTCATAAATATTAAACCCTCCTTCTCCATACAGTCCCTTAATAACACTCCCATTCAGGTAGAATCCAGCACTAAGCTCTTAGGTGTAACCATGGACGATCAGCTTAAATTTGACTTGCATGTTAATAACTGTATCAAAAAGACTCATTCAAAACTAGGGCTCCTTTACTGTAACAAGAAATTCCTTACCTCTGAAGCCAAGATTACACCCTCTCTTACTTACTTTCTACCCAGTCTAATGTGCAGTTCTCAAATTCTCACAAATTTTAACTCAGCACTCCTGACCAAACTCAAATCTACCTACAACACGGTAGCTAGATTTGCTGCCCAACAAACCTACAAATCCCATTACTGTCTGTCTCTAAAAGACCTAAAATGGCTTGAATTACCCCACCAGCTTATTCTCTCTCTCAGCTCCAGATCATCCATTCTATCCTATACCAGCCTTCCTACTGCCCAGCACTATCCCCTCTCCTCTCCCATTATTCTCCCTCCAGACTTCTCCGAAGCTCTAAACAAGACCTACTACAAATCTACAAACCCAAGTCTAAATTTGGACACAACATGTACAGCTATCACCTCACTATTGCCTGGAATAGGCTCCAACTAGAAATTAGGACCCTTACACATCCTAAACAATTTAAGACAGCCACCAAAGAGCCCTTTCAAATGCACTGGTCCTACCACTGCACTCTCCCTCTTTAAACATCCCCTACTTCTCATACCTTAATCTACTTTCTGCCCTTAACTCACTCTTGTCATTAGCTCTCTCTAATCTTTCTTGACCACTCTTTCTACTGTCTTCTAAAAATCTATTAAGCAAATCGTCTCAGAGAAACATTCTATTGTAATTGTCTTGCCTTCATGCAACTACATTATGATAAAACTGGATTTTGTAACCACTTACCCCAAAAACTATACTCATCTTAATGACATATTTCTTTTTATGCATCTTGAAATAGTTATGCTATACTCCTGATTATTGTCACTGTATAACATTGTATTGCTGCTTAATTGCTTGTGATAATCCTGTAACATTGCTGTTTAATGTTAATTTATAATGAAAATCATATAATATGTTGGAGCTTTTCTCCCTGGGCCTCCACTGAAAAGGGCTCTTCAGCTCAGTCGGACAATCCTGGTCAACAAATGTAAAATAAATAAATAAATAAATAATATATATATATATATATATATATATATATATATATATATATATATATGCGTGTGTGTGTGTGTTTGTGTGTGTGTGTCATCATCATCAACACCCTTTTTTCTGTTTCTTCTACATGGGGTCGGGGTGCTGTATAAACTGTGTCACCATCTCTCTCTTGATTCCATGCCACTGTCATACCTTCTTTGACCCGAATGCTTGGCTGTTGCAGGTCTTCTCTCACACAATCCATCCACCTCTTTTTTGGATGCCCTCATTTCCTCTTGCCTTCTTCCTGTCTGCCCCAAATCTTTTTCACCAGGTTGTCTTCTGCTTTTCTGCACATGTGCCAAAGCCACCATGATCTGTTCTATTTGACCTCTTCTGCAATTGGAGCTACTTTGGCTTCTGGTCTCTTGTTCTCATTTCCTCACCTGTCACACAGTGTGCATTCTACCACCCTACTGGGGACTTCATCTCCATG
Organism: Protopterus annectens; assembly: GCF_019279795.1. Classification (NCBI taxonomy): domain Eukaryota; kingdom Metazoa; phylum Chordata; order Ceratodontiformes; family Protopteridae; genus Protopterus; species Protopterus annectens. The sequence goes on from NC_056735.1 coordinate 41,106,122, forward strand.
CCTCTAGCTTCCTCATCTACTCTGCCTTTACTGCCCTGGTTTCTGTACTAAACAGTAGTACAAGTCCCACCACTTTTTTGTATAGCTTATGTATCAGATTCTTTGGCATTCTTCTGTAATATCAATACAATCTTCCAAATAACACATTAACATAATGTATATAGATAGGTAATGTTAAACAAAATACATATGAATTTTTCTCCTTTCAAGATTTATAGATCACAGGAATAAACTATCATATACTACACATGACATTCTGTGCCAGTTGGCTGCAGACCCTCTGATTCTAGCTTTGACGTCTTCATTCACACTTCCCTTTTCTTCCTCCACCCCTCCCAGATACCTGAAGCTGTTAACTTGTTCCACTATTTTTCCTTCTCAGTTCTCAGCTTCTTCTGATTTTCCCCATTTGCTGCCATTGCAACTGCATTATCTATAATCAGTTACATCCCGTGTGCCTTCAGTTTTGCACGCCATTCCTTTTCACTTTGCTGAAGTTCTTGCTCAGTGTCTGCCTATAATGCCACTTCACATCATCTGGATATAGCAACTTTGTTGACCTGCCCCCTTCACCCTGTTTGCTAATGTAGTCCATCACCAATAGGAACAGCAGTGGGCTCAGAAACAATCCATGATAGACACCCACTCTCACAGGGGAACTATGATGCACACCCACTCCCACTGGGAACTCCTCTTTGAGACTGAACACTGTTCGTATTTGAGTCATTGGGTCCTTGTACATAGGCTGCACTAATTCTACCAGTGTTTGTGGACTACAACCCACTGCACAACTGCTCAAATTAGCTTTCATGGGACTTTGTGATATGCTTTCCCAAAGTCTAGGAATGCCTATTTAGACTCTTTATTCATTTCTAGCTTCTCACCAAGTATCTGTCTCAATGCGAACATCAGGTCAGTTGTGCTGCATCCTGATCTGAATCCAAACTGCTCATCTCCCATCTTACTTTTTACTACTCTGCATATTCATTTATCAGTCATTGTGTGACAGGCATTTGATACCTCTGTACTGCCTACAATTGTGGATGTCCCCTTTGTTCTGAACATTGGCACTAGTATGCTTATTCTCCAGTCATCTGGGATATGTTTTTATCTCCATACCGCTATGAGTACCCTCACGAGACATTTTTTCCCCTAACTCACTCATCATACAGATCATGTCTTCCTTGACCTCATCTGAGCCTGCTGCCTTCCCAGACATCATGTTTCTTAGTGCTGCTTTTACTTCTTCCAGGGTGGGCTCCTTCTTTTCTTTCACTGTAGGCTGTGTCTGAGGCAGTACAACTTCTTGGGTGGGGGTGGGGGGGTTCTTCATTCAGAAGTAGCTGGAAGTACTCCTTCTATCTGCCTTTGATGTCCTGTGGCTTGGTGAGCACGTTGTTGCTGGCATCTCTTATGAAAGGATGTCTGACTAACCTCTTTATCTTTTTGACTTTGCCTTGCAACCTTATAGGGTTTCTTTGTGCCATCTACTGAGTCAGATTCCAGAAGCTGGTAGAATGCCTCTGATGCTTTGTTCTTTCCAACTCCTCTCTTAACCTCTTTGTTAGGTAACCAGTATTCCTTCCTAGCCTGGTCCACCTTTTCTATCTTCTATTTTTCCTACACTCCTTTCTTTTGATAACGTCCTGGACTTCTACATTCCACCACCAGCTTTCCTTATGTACGTTATTTCCATGCTGGCCTACATGCATATCTGTTCTGTAGTTCTCATGCATGCTGTTTTGAGGCACTTCCATTCTTCTTCCTCAGGTGCACGAATCTTGAGTAATTCCTTGAACTCCTGCGTTTTCTCTCCAGTCAACTTCCAGGTGTTTAGCCTAGTGTCTGTAGAGCCTTCTCTGGCAACTGCTTGCAGCTGATAGTGGCAACCAGTGGTTTATGCGCTGTGTTGACTGTTTCACTGGGGATGCCTTTGCAGTCCCTGATTCTACCCGTGTCCATTCCTTAGTAAGAAGAAGTCCACCAGAGTTACATGTTGGCCACTCTTGTATGTGATCTTGTGACTGTCTCTCTTGCTGAACCATGTGCTGGCTACCATCAAGCTATTTGCTGAACAGAAGTCTAGAATGGTCTGTTCTACTGTATTCCTGTTGCCCCACTCATGTGGACTCAGGCAGTCTCCATATCCTGTTCTCTCTATCCTGAAATGTGCATTTTAGTCACCCCTTTATGAACACCAATTCATGTTATCCTGCTTTGTCTAGCAGGTCCTGCAACTGCTTTCTGAATGTACTCTTTTCTTGGCTATTGCAACCCTACTATGGGGCACATCATGCCATTGTGAAAAGTGCCCTCTCCTTAAACTGGAGTCTTATTGCCATGAGTCTATCACTAATTCTGATAACACCCCTCACTGTCTTGTGAAGCCTCTCTCTCACCACAAGTTATTTATTTAAATTTGTTTACCAGGAAAGCCCAACTGGGCCAGCAGTCCATTTTCAGTAGAGGCTCGGAAAGAAAATACCACAGAAACATAAGCAAAATACAATAATTAGATAGTACAATAGTATACATATAGTAAGATGCAGAATACACATCATCCAATTAGTCTAAACAAAGTATTCAATACAGTTTTCTAAGAGATACAGATTTAAAAAGAAAATCACACAAGCATTTCAGTAAAGATCACTATGAGAAAAATAAAATTAATACTGCGTACATATTAAATAATAGTTATGAACAAATGGGATTCCCTTGATATTTATTCATTTATTTATTCATTTATTTATGTATTTATTATGAGCAGTAGTAACACTAAGGAGAGGGAAACATGAGGTAAGGAGCTGGCAGTGTGGTGAGAGTTAGGGATATCTTCTCCGTCAGGTTTGGCACAATTCCCACACCATTTCTAATCTGTCTTCTTCCTGAGTAGTAGACTTACATCTTGTCTCTTGGCTACAGATTATGTCCCGTCCCTTTCTTACCATCATGTCACCCACTTCCAAGCCGCATCCTGTCAGTGAACCTACATTGAGTGTAGAATTTCTTAGGTCATGTTTGGCAGGTTGATTGGTTTTACATTTGGTTTTCTCTCAATTGAACTATCCCAGGAAAACCAAGGTGGACACTGGCTGGCCAGCACCTTATTGATCCAGGGCTGCTGGGTTTTATTGGCAAGCAGATACTAGCCAATAGAGGCACATACACTCATTCCATCATTATCATGGGTCCTTGGCATAGGTTGGAGTAGGCCAGGTCCTCAATCCACTTATCACAGGTAAATACCCATGACCTTTTGGCAACATTAGTCAACATGACCAAATCACCTAGAGCCATTTTTTGCACAGTTGAGTGGTTAGCCCTGACATGACATGCAAACTGTGATCCATTTTCTCCTATCTTGAGGATACTGTGCACCACAGTTACTGCCCAAAATGGTTAGTCTGTACAACTCTTCACCTATAGGCACCACCTAGAGTCTGTGCTGCTGCACACAACTCCATTCTTGGATGAGTTTCAGGTGGAATCTCTCAACATGTTTTTGGGAGATGGGAGGTATCCCACCAAACAAAGACAGAGCATGCAAACTCCATACAAGCAATTGGTCAAAGGTCAGGACTGAACCTTGTACTTTGTGCATGGCAAATATACATAGCCGGCTTTAGGCACCAGCGAACCCTGTGGTCGCTGGGGGGCCCCAAACCACTGCACATTATCTTATCTTGATATTTTGTAACACATTTTTCAAAAAAACAAAAGCTAGTACAGGAATCATTCATATTTAATAAACCAGGTGGGTGATAACTCTTATTTATATCTCCTTTAAAATTCAAAGATATTGCTGGTTAAAGTAACAGTGTTTTATCAAGCAACAGTTTTCACAATTCCATAAAATATTTTACCACTGACATAGTGCCCCTGGCTTCATTAAACCCTGCTGTTGGACATGCTTTAAACTAACAACATATCCAGCTTTAGGTACCTGCAATACCCATGACTGCAAGGGGCTCCCCTAATCATCCTTGACTGTGTGGGGGCCCCGCAAAAGCTGTGGCTGATTGGGGAAAAATGAAGAGGAAAAAATGTAATTTCCTGTTTAGGCTGTGATATGACTCTGTTAGAATAAAGCTGGTAATGAACATGGGCAAGGTAAGCACTAGAGAGGTCATCAGCCCAGCATGACCAAGGTAAGCACTAGAGAGGTCATCAGCCCAGCGTGACCAAGGTAAGCACTAGAGAGGTCATCAGCCCAGCGTGACCAAGGTAAGCACTAGAGAGGTCATCAGCCCAGCGTGACCAAGGTAAGCACTAGAGAGGTCATCAGCCCAGTGTGACCAAGGTAAGCACTAGAGAGGTCATCAGCCTAGCGTGACCAAGGTAAGCACTAGAGAGGTCATCAGCCCAGTGTGACCAAGGTAAGCACTAGAGAGGTCATCAGCCCAGCGTGACCAAGGTAAGCACTAGAGAGGTCATCAGCCCAGCGTGACCAAGGTAAGCACTAGAGAGGTCATCAGCCCAGTGTGACCAAGGTAAGCACTAGAGAGGTCATCAGCCCAGCGTGACCAAGGTAAGCACTAGAGAGGTCATCAGCCCAGCGTGACCAAGGTAAGCACTAGAGAGGTCATCAGCCCAGCATGACCAAGGTAAGCACTAGAGAGGTCATCAGCCCAGCGTGACCAAGGTAAGCACTAGAGAGGTCATCAGCCCAGTGTGACTGATCTCAATGCATACCTTGGAGTTTAAGAACAGCTGATGCTTCTGATCTTCAGGGATGGTTTTCTCATACAGGGAGTTTTATAAATACTGACAAAAGAGCAAATACTATAACTCGCAACGTCTTAGCTGAAGAGTTCAGTGCAATACCAATAATACTAGAATAAAGGCTCAAAATCAGGAACATGTTTTAAATATTACTCTAATTCAATTAAAAAGTTAATAGAATAACACATTTTGCATTAACATGCATTTTTGCTCAATAAGTATAAAGCTCTGATGTCTGGATTTATTGACTGTAGGTAGTCCTAAATGATTGATTCACAAGCAAATCAAACTTTTTTATGAAGGACAGAGCATAATTATGAGCAAAATCAGAGAAGTTCTGTGAAATCAGGGACAGTGACAGGTTTGCATTACTCCTCATCGGGGTAAATAAAAGTGACTTACACCTGCCACTGTTTGTTAACTGCTAAATAGCAGTCACTGATCTTGCGTGCCAATACCAGTGGTACAAAACTAGTATTGCTACTGCTTATACGTGTGTGTGTGTGTGTGTGTGTGTGTGTGTGTGTGTGTGTGTGTGTGTGTGTGTTTGTGTGTAAAAAGTATCAGTGATTTTTATCTGTAATGCCAGGGCACACACATTATTCTTCTGGGTATCAGTAAAAATGTAGCTAACAGGTAATTATATTTCAAAAGTGAGGCATAAAATATGCCACAGAACATTTAAACACTTAAATCTACTAAGAATCTGGGGACCTCACTCCTCAGATTATATGAATGGTTACAGGATGCTCACTTAATAATCCCTGACTTTATAGGGGCCCCACAAAAGCTGTTGCTGGTTTTGGAAAAGTGAGGAAAAAAATTGTATTAATTTTCTGATTACGCTTTTTAACCTGAACAGGCTGTGATATGACCCTGTTAGAATAAAGCTAATAATGACCTCTGACCATGATAACATCAGCCCTGCTTGGATTTGTGTCTACAGGAAGCTGCTGTAGGGTGCGCTTGTGTGTGTGTGTGTGTGTGTGTGTGTGTGTGTGTGTGTGTGTGTGTGTGTGTGTGTGTGTGTGTGTGTGCGTGTGTGTGTGTGTGTGTGGTTATTACTACTTTAATTTTCAACACAGTCAAAACTTAGAGGTGTGCACATGAGGTCATTATAGCTTGTGTTTGTGCTCAGGACAGTGTGGTCGTTATTTTCTATTACTTTTCTCACAGACCTCAGAGGTGTACAAAGATGGTTACTATGGTTTGTGTAGGGACAGGGTACTGTCTAGGAACAAAAAGTAGAATACATTACTGTAGTCATTATTTGTTTCACTTTTCTCACAATCACACTTCAAGAATGCATACGGGTAGCTGCCTTTGACAGTTTGGGTTGAGGAGTGAGGAGGCATGCTAAGTATATGTATGTCTGCAGTGACTTGAAATACATGACTGTGGCAGTTTGAACATCTGCTTTCTTCCCAGCCTAACACCAGAGTGATGCTCAGGCAGTCTTTTTTTTTGGGGGGGGGGGGGGGTTAAGGAGGCAGGCAATTCCCAGGTAGGATTTGTGTATCCAGACAACAGCTAGCCTGTTAGTTTATTGTTGCTGCAATTCTGTCATCTTTGAACATTAAGTCTTGGGTACAACGTATGTCTTTCTTGAAAAAAAATAAGCCTGGAATTCTGTTCGTACTCATGTTTTTTTTATTTAGGTCACCACTGGATTAAAAGGTTGGGAACATGCTCTAAAATACACCCCAGAAGATATATAACCCCATGGCTTCTTGGGCCCTGGCTTACTTGAGTTATTTCCTAAGTGGTTACTACTGTGCTGTCTTGGTCAGTTAAGGTGTGTTGAACGGATGCAAGGAAAACTAAAGCTGTAGAGCAACATACTTTCTTTCCTCAATCATAATTTCTGTTCAAGTCATCATTGCCTGAAAAGATTATGTAAAAAGAAAAAAAATCTTTAAAATGCACTTCAGAACATATAGAGAGTTATCACTTCTTGAAAAAGCTGAAGAATAAGGAAAAATGAGAAAAAAGGAAGAAAAAAGTAGTGTGCATAGTATGGGGAGCCCAAGATGGAGGAAAAACAGGGGAAGACTGGAGGGTATGTGTGTGTGTGTGTGGGGGGGGGGGGGTGCTGAAACAGTAGGTCTAGAGTGCCATTTCACCTAAGTTCAGACCTCTGCATAAAGTTGCTACAGTGTATCACTGTTGCAACTAAATTCCAGTAACTGTAAATGTCCCTTGGTAAGATGGTCCAACATAGTGTGCTACACAGGCCTGTTGTAATGTTATTACTATTAGTTAGTATTGTTGCTACAGGTCAGTCTGTGTGCAATACTCCTAAAAGTTTGCAGTATGAATTACAATTTTTCTTAGGAAGGGTGGCAGTGACAAGGTGATACGTAGACTTGAAGTGCCCAGGGGGCCCCCAACTTGACGTCTGCTGGGCCCCCCCCCCAAAAAAAATGCTAGCACCGGCCCTGCAAATATAGATAGATAGATAGATAGATAGATAGATAGATAGATAGATAGATAGATAGATAGATAGACAGATAGATAGATAGATATAGCACTAACTAACAAATAAGAAACTATTAAACCTTCAAAAACTACAGTAATGACTTCTGTCACAGTTAAGCAATTGAACCATAACTTAAAGCTTACTATCCTTTTGAACAGCCTCTTTCTGTAGTTCAGTCCTGTAGTTCAGCCATAAATGCACTCGGGCCTTTGGTTAAATCAACATTTATCTTTTACTCCGCATATAGAAATCATTATAGATAATATTATAAATCTTCTCACAGAGTGTTAAAAAATTTCTCATTTTCTCACAGTGTAAACAAGGAAGGCTACTGCTATTAATGTCTTTATCTCTGGACAGTTACTACCACAGTTCATCCCATAACACAGCCATAGTCAAAACTGAAGAGGTAACAGTACGATAACTAGGGTGAGTCAAAGCAGGTAGCTACCCTAGGCACAAGCTATCGGGGGCCGCAGTCTGCAGTCTTAATAATCGGATATGGCTGCAGAGCTGCAGTTGTGCCTAATCAATAATCATTAAGCTGTGACAAATGAGTAAACAGTCATTCTTCTCAGCTTAAAGGAAGTGTTTTCCAGATTTTTTTTCTTTTGTCTTGACTTAGGAAGGACACATTAAAAGCCCCTCTTTATTTTATTTATTTTTTGCTCTGTGGAATCCTCAGGGCACACAGTGACAAAGTTACAATAATGTAAAATAAGGAAGTGTGTGCACCTCTCCAGTAATAGAGTACATGTCTACATGGCTCCCCAAAAAGCCAGTTGGCATTTGGTTAAAAGAAGAGAAACCTTTCTCCTGAACTCCTTAACACTTTAACATCCAAGCTGCTTTCTGGCAACTAGCATACAGAATTAAGGATCCAAGCTGTTTCCTGTAGTCAAAAGTACAGGGTTTGATTCCTTCCACTTTTCTTTACCCAGTGTGTGACTCTAAACAATTCACATAACCAGGCACTGCTCTTGGGTCAACCCTCAAAAGAGGGCACTTGTAACCAGAGAGCTTACCTGGTTAACAGATGCATAAGAAAAGAAAACACTGCTCATAGATATAGATATAGGTGTGTGTGTGTGTGTGTGTGTGTGTGTGTGTGTGTGTGTGTGTGTGTGTGTGTGTGTATGTGTGTGTGTATATGTATGTATATATATATATATATATATATATATATATATATATATATATATATATATATATTTCTTGTCTATCGGTTTCAGCCTGTGTTTTGCGTGAAGATGGTCTTTTGGCCAGCTCACCTAGCCAGTTAATAAATAAAATCAGAGACATTACAACCATTCCCAGTACTGAAGATTTAAAGAGACTGTTATGCAGTCATAAAGATATTACAGAAGCGCTAATATCAATATTTTCTTCTATGCAAAACTAAATTCTGTATGTATGGTAGCAGGGATGAGCTTATACGGCTGAAGAAATAAGGACCCTGAAAATGAAGGCTAATAAATACTTTCCTTTTAAATACCTGGTGCTGTATGACTGTTTATGTACTGCATTTGAATTTGAATAACTTGTCAAACAGCATTGGTTTTTCAACATTCTCAGAGTTTCATTTGTTAGAAACTTCAAGCATTTATCTTGAAAATCTCCTGACGATTCAGCAGTTTTTTATGTATTATTCAACATTCACCCATATGTTTGTTGACATCTTCTTACTGTTTGATCAAACTTCTCAACTCTTTGTTTTCCCTTTTTTATTTCAGACATTTCAGGGATTTGACCAAAAACCTCCCCAAAAATTGATCTATGCAGAAAATCAAATAAGAATACTGAGTCCATTTTTCATAAGAAAAGCAACTGTTGCTCTCCTTCATCAAAAGCTACCTCAGAATCACTCAAAGGTACAAGGTCATAGAGCTGTTTTTTTACATTTGTCATATTGCTAAAACCATGAGACATGGGCTGAGTTTTGCACCTGCAAGAATTGTGCAGAATGTTTGTCACTCTTTCCTTCAAAGTATCGTGCATGTTTGTTCACAACTCTAAGAGGTGATGGCAAATTAGATGAGTCTGATTTTTTTTTCTACCTTACTGTTTTATCCATATCTTTGTCTGTGGTATAAAAGACTGCTTATGCCCAAGTCTGTTTTTCCAACGGCTCAGGACCCAGTGAAACAGAAAACAGCACAGATTTCATAGTTTTTTACTGCTATTAGTCAGTGTTTGTCTTACGACTGAAGGCAGTTGAGCCATATGAAGAACTTTCTAAGTGTTGTTACTGAAGTGTTCTGTACCTGTAGTTTTGTAATTTTACAATGATACAGCCTCATAGCTTACACAGTTATGGAGATGCCTATAAATCCATAACAGTATTTGAGTAAACCACTTGATACAATTTCCAGTCGCTGAAACAGACTTTTATTTCATACTGCAACAGACAGCATCAGAAATCCTTTAATGTCTAACCAGAAAGCATCAATTTATTAATTATATCTCAAATGATATGACAGATATGCTTCCAGTTAAAATAAATGACAATGCAAAATGCAACCAAATGTGAATGCATATACATATGGCATGTTTCTTATCTTAGCCCTCCTTTCAATGAAAATATTCATTTGATGTTTGCATTCATAAACTTCCTGTAAATTCTGTACCATTACTCATCATACAAGTTTGTTTTCATAGGCCCCCCCCAAAAAAAATAATCTTTACTCATGTTCTACAGTAGTTTGTGCTATCGTTTTGCATAGCTAAAGCATTTGGCCATATCTGCTATTTAATGTATCTGCCATGTCCTAAAACTTTTTAAACCTACAGCAGTTTCCTGTAGAACAACATAGTGCTAAATGATAACACAAGTTTGGCTTATATCATAAACATCAAAGTAGTATACAAAACATGCTTCATAATGTGCAAAACTTAATTGAGAAAATTGCTTCTTTAAATAATAAAAAAGGCTGACTAAAACTACAGAAAACAGCATGCTGATTAAAACCTAATAAATAAAAAGATTGGACAACACAAATGAATAATTAAAATTATTACATTACAAAAGTGTAATAAAACCCGTGTGTTACCAGTATCAGAATGATATGGGCAGTTAATGGATGTGACACACTCTTTTATCTCACTTTTGAAATGTGGTAGAGAAGTTTCAGTTTCAAAGAGTATTTTCTGCTGCACTATGCACTGTTAGTATTTTGCCTCCTTAGTGCCTATGTTTCCAGTGCTGGAATCAGCAGTGAACATTATTTTGGTAAAGTCTGTGGCCTCATATTGTGGAATCTAGTGAGTTATGTGACCTGTGGCTGTGCCACGTTGCACAGAGCAGTTCTAGGACCTTGAAAGGTAGCTCACTATTTCAACTGACTTAATAAAAATGTTTAATAGCTTTTGTGATGTATTAAGGGTGATGAAGATAACCGTGGTCTTCTTTACTGTCCACAGATTTTATTATTTTCTAAGTGTCCAATAGGAAACTTAGTTTGTGTATAGGGTCAGGTGTTTAACTTAGTTTGACAACAGCATTGCTGCTGGGTTTTTACACTTGAGCTATGCAAAGTTATGCATAAAATTGTAGCAGTTCCTTTGGTTGAATGCATACCTTATTGACATGTAGGAAACACAACATCATAACTAGTCAAACAGGACTACAGTTTATCCTACTTTTGCTGACTACAGCACTATAGTATAGATTGTTTTATTGTCATGATTGTGTGACCATGGAGCTAATGTGTGTATTAAGTAAGAAGGTGTGGAGCAAAGTCCCCCACATTAAGAGGTGCAGGGTGAAAACACCATATTTGTACTAAGCAGGAAGAAAAACAAAACTTATGTGAAGTTTATGCACAGACCAATGTCTTAAGACATTTTTTCTGAGAAAATAGACACAAACTAGAAAGACCACAGAAGTACCTCACTAAGAGGATTAAGGGCCTTAAACAGTTACCCTATGAAGCACGACTAAAAAAGCTCTAGCTCTTCTCAGTCGCTTACCGTCTGCTCACAGGTGACCTATGCCTGACCTATAGGGCCATGTCAAACCCTGAACTAATGGACATGCTTCACCTCAAAAAAACGAGATCCCTCAGAATCACTCGTTCTAGCGACTTGAACCTATGTACAACAATAAATAGGACATGCTGGAGGGATAGATTTCTGTCCCAGTGACTCCCCCCACTCTGGAATAGAATCTCAATCCATATTCGACAGACCTCCTCCCTGACCCTCTTCAAGAGAAATCTTGATGAGTGGATGGGTAATCGTAAGTTCTACCCTGGGATCACTTCAGGTGCCCTGTTGACAGAGGCCCAGGTTACTAATCTAATGGGGAGGCGAAAGCCATCACTCTGTGGCTAGGCTTATAAATGCCCATGGGCAGATAGCCTAGTACTTACCTATGAACCTATGAACCTATATAAATATCCTACTAAATAAATCAAACAGTAATGCAAAAAGTCAACAAAAATAAACAATGAGCTATTTTTTCCATAATGCCCACCCTTCCAGGGTAGGCATTATACATAATAATTTATTTATTGACATTTGTAGGCAGGTCATCACAGTTAGTCAAATAGTACTATAGTCTATCCTGCTTTTCTTGAAAATAGCACTGTAGTATAGATTGTTTTATTATCATGGTTGTGTGATTAGATTGTTTTATTGTCATGGGTGTGTGATTAAATTGTTTTATTGTCATGGGTGTGTGATTAGATTACTTTATTGTCATGGTTGTATGATTAGATTGTTTTATTGTCATTGTTGTGTGATTAGATTGTTTTATTGTCATGGGTGTGTGATTAGATTTTTTTTTTGCCATGATTGTGTGATTAGATTACTTTATTGTCATGGTTGTATGATTAGATTGTTTTATTGTCATTGTTGTGTGATCCAAAAGCATAGTGGATTTTGAAGGGGTGGGAATACCCCTCCATTTGCTAAATCAGGCTTCACACCACCACAAGCAGTCTACTCTTTCCCTGTAATGTCCATTTGTCAGGTATTTTGTGGTGCTAATATGTTACTCAGACGATAAGCATTGCAGTCTTAGCATGACACTATGCCATGTTTATGTGGCAGATAAGAGCTTTATGTGCAATCTTTTCCTATACATTTCTGCATCTTTTGAGCAGTATCATAAAAGTTTCACCGACTTTAAATGTTACGTTTTCATTTCCTTTTAACAAACTGAAAAAAGTTATTCAATCATGGCTGATTGAACTCCTGCATAAGCATTTTGTACACAGTGCTGATTGCAACTGCAGTGCTATTTAGAGACTGCTTTCTTAAGGAAGGTTATGCACATTGACCTCTCTCAAATAATCAACTACACCTCATTTACCAAGTACAACTCACTCTCAACCTCTTTCACAAGTAAGCATTCATAGTATTTTTCATTTCACCTAGACAGTTCATCTTGTGTGGCATCCAAAAATTCCGGATGAGATATCTTTGGGGAGAAGACACCAAGGCAGGGTGAAAATATATTAACAGTAGCTGCCTTCTTTTGCATATCCTTGACTCAGAAATGGTCCCTGTCCATTTAATGTTCCCATCTAAAAAGAATGACTTGCATGTTACTTTTCTTGTATTTACATTTTACAGTGGAATGTGAGCATTAAAGTCTGACTAGGATTATATCTAAATATAACTAACTCAATCGGTTATCAACTTTTCCAGTCTAAATATCATCAGTAACGTGTATATCTGACTACTTCCCTAAATAAAGTACGGCTAGTTCCATTATTAAAATCTTGACATATAAAGTCTGATGGTCCACTACAATGAAAACTAATGCCCAAAACATTCAAGGCTGAAAAATCGAACTGTAAGCATTTTTGTAGAGGGTCAATCCCTTCTGCAAACCTAATGTGGTGGGCAACCAACCCACTTTCTCAACTGATATATATGATCTCCATTATGTATACAAGCTCTGCAACAGCTGAATACAAAGAAGGGAGAAATCTCCCAAAACAAATTCATAACTGCTTGGGTACACATAGAAACTGCAGCCTTTTAGTGATTTTCAGAGGAAAACAGATGTCACGCACCTGATACTTGTAGAGCAAGGACTCAGTGATATGTAGAGAAGCTCGCATGGGCTGCATTTTTGTTAGCCATCCACTTAGTCGTTAGACACTTAGTATTTCTTTAACTTGGCATTATTGCTGTACCCATATATATTACTAACAGGTTATGGCATTCCTACCCTGAATAAAGTCATTATGACAGATTATGGCCTTTAGCAACATAACTGGTTTCAATAATTCTGGATGCCAAGATATATTGCATCATTCTAATTTTGTAAACTGTAAGCATGAAGAGAGGAGAAAGTTGACAGCACATAAAAGAAAACATATCAGAAAAAGAAATTAGACATGACATCCAAAATAATAATTTTAGAAAAGATTGAAGCCTACATTAAATAGTAGGCACTGGTGCTGCAGATTATGTGTCTGAGTGGGAATTGTCAACGTTACTGAGTCTTTTAGGCGGTGGTGCTGCGGTAGCGTTGTCGCCTCATAGCAAGATGTTGTCCCGTTCGATTCTCAGCTAGATTGTCTTCTGTGTGGAGGCATACGTGAATGGGGCGTGCCTTCGTTGAAGGTTGTGCATCAGGGCTGGTAACCCGGTATATAAAAATCCACTACCAATCATTAGCGGACCGGAGTTCCGCTGTGGCGAGCCATAACCGGGAAAAGCCAAAAGACACAAACAAACTGAGTCTTTTAGGCACTTTATCTGTTCACTGTTGGCCCCTGCCCTGTCTTACCTCAGGGCTGATGCTTATTGACAGCAGTATCATTATGATACCTTGTTGCACGGGTCCTCCAGGGAAGAACAACATGTGGCAACCAGGATGTGTTACCCCTGTGCTGGCAGGACAAAATGGGTATCAGGCTGGCCCCAGCACATTGAAGCTGATTTTAGTTTTGTTATAAGCAAAACCAACCTGTGTAGGAAGCACAAAACTCCAAACTGCTATTTAATGTTTTGGTTCCAGTATTACTAAGAACTGCTTCAGAAGCAATCCAAGTAATCAAAAAACATTTTTAAAACTCCAAGGGTAAAATACGTGATCAAAGCCCACCAATAAAAATTAATACACAGCTCTACTCATTAATATGCATTTTATCAAAATGATCTCATTTAATCCCAGGCTAAACATCACATAGAAATTACATTGCCAAAATAATTCTATAATTTCTAAATAATTACTGAAATCTCCCCCTCTTTTATCAAATTGTGGTTGTTCCAGAACTGAAATCCAACATCTCTTAAAAGTTTTATACTAAGTAGCATGTTTAGCACGAGCATTTTTCAAATCAACCTGTCTGATCCGTGATCAAATAATTATGTTCACAAATCCTTTCAGCTAAAAATCTGCTGTTTTTTGCAACTTAGTAAGCAGCACAGGAAAATGTCCTGTCACCCCAAAAGCCTAGTCATTATTTCCAACAAGACAAAATGGAGTTGTAATTATAAACTTACAGTGTATACAAGCCCTGCAGATCAACATACTGTATTTTGTTTTTATAACCCCCCCCCCAATAGCAGCATTCAATTTCATCCTTTCCAATACAGACTTTAAATTATGGCCCTTTTTAAAAGTCAGCCTCGGGATGTTATCTACAACTTTACATAGATTGGTATTCCCCAGTGTAATCTTCTAATTTTCAAATTTAATCTTCAAAATGCTATTGGCGTCACAAGAATGGGTCAAAAACAAGGCAGCGTCAGTCCTTAACTTCAAATACTTTTCAAATAAACAAACACAGAAATGAATCAAAAAACAAAAATACAACAAGCCAGAATGTTCATTCATGTCTTTAATCCAAGTCCATCAATACATCTGGTACCTCAGCCATTCAATCTTTAACTTCCCTGGAGTAGATTTAATCCAATGCCACCTGCAAGGATTACACAGAATAGAAGCATTTTGTTCTCCCTCCAATGCAAAATCTCCTTGTGAATTAACTAGACCATAGTCCTAGGTTACCTCGTATCAAGACAGGTTGTTTGGTTGGTTTGGTTTGGGCAATTTTTCCTTGTCTTAAGCCATGGTGTTTTTTTTTTTTTTTTTTATTTTTTTTGTTCTGCCTTATGTTGCATCAGAGACCAGCATACAATGTTATACAACTCATGCTTATAGTGCAGGATGTCTACCAGCCTCTTTAGTAATATTGTAACCTCATATTTTTCTTCAACACAACTTTATTTCCCCTAGAGAGAGAAAATGCCACTGGTGAATCCTGTATCTTCCCCTGAAATAGGAGCCCTAACCATCTTCTGCTCAAGCCTATCCCCAGGACATTTGTCTGGTTTCCAAAATCAGAAGCAGCATATATATATATATATATATATATATATATATATATATATATACTGTGCCCCTGCATCAGTAAGCTGGTGTGCCCACATGCCCATTACATGTCACCACCGAGGACAGGGAGCAACTACATGAATTCAGGCAGTGGCAGAGTGAAAAAGACAAGGAAACAAACACATTTGTGAGATGGAATAGTTATCATGGGTGAATTTGCTTCAGCAAGCCTTGTTGGGTGTCCATCCCTGTTTCAATGCTTTTTTTTAAACATTTCATATGTGCACCCCAGCTCTATATAAAATTTTAGAAAAAGATTTGATCTGTATACCCAAAGACAAAGCTAGACTGAATTAATCAACTCATGAGCAATGCCCTTTCACTTGGTTAACTTCAAACTTGTTTGTGATATAGGTGAAAGAAATTGTGTTAATTTTATAAAGACGTATCCAGACTTTGTGCTTCCTTTGCATCTATGATGCAGGCATTTGAAAAATTTTGTGAGAAGGAAATATATTTATAAGACGATGCTGTAGATGTTTCATCATGGAAAAAGAACAATTCTTCGCTACAGAAAAGTTAAACAAGAATTACAATAGCGAAATAAAACCTGCCAATAAGGATGGTGTGGTCATGTTAGTAAAGATTAAAGACTACCAAACCAAGCTGTGAATTAAATATTGAATGACATATAATCATGAGAAGTCCATACCGAATAAAATCCAAGAAAAACAAGTATGCATCTACAATACATTTTATTGTTGCTCTGCTAGCAAAAAACTTTATTTGATTGTGGAATGCCTAAGAAATGGGTGCATAGGCTCTATACATACCCATATAGCTGCCTCAAAGTGAGCTCTTACAGAGAAGCATAGGTGGCTGAACCAGTGCTGGTACTGATACCACAGACTAGCACTGGCTGGCTTCTTGCAGAAAGTACCATGTACACCTGCCCCAGCTCTTTGAGTGAAGAGCAAAAAAAAAAAATGTTGCTCCTCCTACTGGCACACCAACCAGGTGGCCAGATAGACAACATTCTCCCCCTCCCTCAGGACTCAACCAATCAGATCGCATTTCTACTCCCTGCCTCCGACCCTCCTTACTCTTATCTTAGTTTAAAAAAATATATTTTTTAAACTGTAGCAAACTGCTTGCAACAAATGTAACAAGTATTTGCTACAGTTTCTACCCTGCACTGAGTAATGCAGCACTCTGGTTTTGTTAAAAAAAGAATTGTTTCTCTTTTAAACTGTAGCACACTGCTGATCACACTCCAAAACACTTTGCTCCTGGAGCAGTTGCCCCCTTCACACTGTCCTAGTTATTTAGAGTGTGTTCTTATACTTCTCCCTTTTAGTACTTTCTGTATTAAAGACTGAGAGAAGCTGACGGAATGACTCTATTTAGACAAAGGTGAATACATTTGGCATTGGCTGTCAAGTTGCTGTATACTGTATTGCCCAGAGCAGATGAAGTTGAAGAAGCTCTCTGGTTATAAAGATCCACAGCTTTATCATCTAGAATTACCGACTGTCACGGTGCTAGACATTCTGATTGTTTAGTCTTCCAGTAAAAAATTAACCATCAAATATAAAGTAGAGCTACTGGTGCATCAGTGACAGTTAAATTATTTAAATGCCTAAATGTCTGTATGTGTAAGATGACAAGGCATATGTATTATTCAGAGAAATATTTGGACATGCGTGCCTTATTTATAATGCAGCTGTTGTCTAGAAAGGAAATTAGTGTGGTTTAGATGTGTTATTGGATGAATACAGAGTGCTTTAACATCTGAATGCAAGAAAAGCAATACTAAATTTTAAATGCATGTGAGCATTAACATGATAGGGGAACAAATATATTGAATGGCAAATGATATTATGAGTCTGTTGAGCAGGAACATTGATAAGGTATGTTTTTCCATAATATGTAGGGATTCCACATTATGCAAAATATTAAAGTCTGAATTAAAAAAATAGAATTATTTTTATACAAGAGGCTTTCAGAAAAATGTAATTAAAAAGACAACATATGTCATAAGAAAAGGATATGTGAGTGATGTTCCACAGTAATTATTACCTGCAGTACATAACTGCCTTCACTATGGCCTTCCATTAAGTCAGTTTAGACACTTTTTAAGGAAAAATGGAAAAATAATATAGTACGTAAAACCACTAGGATGCTATGCAAGCACTGCTAGACTTAAAAAAAATTACAAGTTTGTGAAAAACAAACCCTAGCTGAATAACAATGCCAGGACATAAAAGGGCACATCGCATAGATCAGTTTATGATGCTTATCATTTGAATAACTTACTGAGAGACCTAACACTGAGGACCCTGCTCGAGTGGTCCTTGATTGGGTATCTCTTCTTCACCAATGAAAATTTGACTTTTTTTCTGTAAAATACCACATTCTGGAATGTTTACACAATCAACCAAAGCCCAATGTGCTATAATGCATCAGCTATATACGTGCACACATTCAATAACACCACCATTCCTTTTTTTCTGCTCATAACATCTGGATCTTAATCCCTGTTATCAGTACAGCTTTGTCTTTTTAAACGTATACTCCAACAGAGGAGTCCATGTGCCTGTCAGGTTTCCTGCCAAGATCAGCATCAGCATTGCTTATAATGTCAGTGGGAGATGCATGACAATGACAACTGCTGCTAGTTCCAGTGGTCCAGGCTGGCATCTAAAAGGCAAAGATGGATGATCAAAGCTTTTAGTCTCCTTTGCATCCAAAAGGATGGCAGTCACTTTTTGAGCTCTTCAAATGGTAGAGAGACCATCAGAGAGAATCCTCCTCACAGTCCCATGCATAAGTCAAAACGTTTCTACAGGGGTGATCACTCACATGGAAGGTCAAAGACTAATTACCTTAGAGGAGTGTTCATCTGCCCCTCCTCAAGTCCCTAAAGTTGATGTGCATGTGAGTGTCAGTATTATGTGAAAGATAAAGGGATGGGGAGGCATTACTGTCCAACAGTGACAAATAGGTAAAGGTCAGTCCTAGTGGTAAGTCAAGTATCTATCCAGCCCCTCAGTCCCTGCAGGTGGTGTTTTTACTTGTAACTAGCAAGGTCTCAAATATAACCTGGCCTCCACTTCAGTGAAAGATGTAGGCAAACCTCCAGTTCCCACCTTTGGTGTACATCCTGGTATTCTTCCTCCAGCTTACCTGTGAGTGATTAACTGGAGCTTGAAACTGATCTGCCAGATCCCAGATATCAAACCCCTTATATTATCCATGGTACTCAAGATTATCTATCTGGTATGGCCACCCAGGTCTGGTGAGTTGGAAAGGTCATTCCTGAGGATAACTTCTTAGATTTGAACTTCTCAGGACTTGCAGCTGAGGATCTTAGCTATAAAGCAAATGCTTGCTGTGTTGGAGGAGTTTGAACCCTAGTTGAAGTATGGTGTCATTATAGAATTTAGTCTGAAGCTTATAGCAGGTCAATTCTCTTCCCAGTAAACACAGTCTTTGTCTGTCATGAGACTATGCACTGCTGTTCAGCCCCTGACATGATATGCCATTCATCGACATGCTTTTCTTCATGCAAAGCCATTTGGAAACATATGAGTAGTGGAGTCTCTGTACACAGACATGCACACACAAATACACACACACACACACACACACACACACACACACACACACACACACACACACACACACACACACACACACACACACACACACACACACACACATCACACATTCAAAGTAGGTACCTGATATGACAGATTTATCCTTTGGAAGTAGTTTACACACAAGCCAGTTTTATTCTTATAGAGCAGTGGTGAAAGAATCTGTATTCCATATTTCACATTTCTTAGAAAGTGTTTCAGAATATAACTTTTACTTTTTTCTTTTTCTTGTCGAGTATTTTTTTAGATTTTTTCCATGAAATACAAATTATATTGTCAGTCTTTTTATCATCCGTTAAGTACAAATAAACAACAGTGTATTCTTGAATTACTCTTACAGTCATCATCATCATCAACATCATCACCACCATCATCATCATAATCATCATCATCATCATCATCCCTTTTTCATATTCTTATACATGGGGTCAAGGCCCATTAAACGAAATGACTATAGCCTTTAAAGATCGATTTGGCTTTGGAAGACTTGGTCCTAAATAATAAAATCGCAATAGAGGACCTTAGATTCATATCAGTGCCATACCCTAAGACCCCACTATTTTTGGAATACCAAAGCTTCATAAGAATGTGATTAATCCCCCTTTACAGACTTACTGTTTCGCAAAATATATTGATTTTTATACACAGGATATTTTTAAAAATAGTCAATGTATTCTTAGGGACTCTTGTGATTTTTTAACAAAAATTGGGGGTATTGAGTTTAGTGATGAGTTGACATTTATTACATTAGATGTTCAGGACCTTTATTCAATTATCCTACATGAAGTGGGTATAGATTGGTTTTATGAGTACCTTTGTTGTTATGCAAAAATAAATGCAGAAAAAGCAGAAGTGTTAAGATGTTTTATGGAAATGGTCCTGTAAAATAATTTTTTTTACGTTTGAAAATCAAATAATTAGGCAAAAAAATGGTGTTGCTATGGGGGCCATTTGTGCCCCTAAGTTTGCCAATGTGCTTCTTGCTCATTGCAAAATTAATTTTGTAATAAATTCAGAATTTAACAATTGTTGGGCTTTTTATAGCAGATACCTAGATGATTTGATTTTCTTATGGAAGGACAGAATGGAAAGACTAAATGAGTTTGTTGAGTATGTAAACAGGACCACAGCTTTTTTCAAGTTTACTTCGAATATTTAAGGGGAAGAAGTTAACTTTTTAGATGTAACCATTAGGAAAAATATGGAAATGAGAAAATTTGAGTCCACAATATATAGAAAGTCCACCTACTTGAATACCTTACTACATTATAAAAGCATGTACCCTCTTCATCAGAAAAAAATCCTTAGTTAAAGGCCAATGCGTGCATTTAGCTAGGATGGTATCTGATGGTTTTGAGTTTAAGGAATGTGAAGCATTGAAGTCTATGTTTACTGTAAGAGAATATCCAGAGGATTTTTTAACAGAAATATTTAGTGAAGTTAATACTAAAAGGAATATAGGACACCATCCCCCCTAATAAGAGGGGGTAATGTGAGCAATGGAGTGTATAAATGTGATAGAGAAGGGGGTTCTGAATGTTTTTCAAAGGGCATTGGTCCTAACTTTCAATAATAATTTTTATGATTTGGCTTCTATAGTCAGAATAAATTGGAATATTGTTTGTTTAGATGAAGAACACAAAGATATTGTGGAGGAGAAGCCAACAATTGTATATAAGAAGGATATGTGTTTCCAAAGCTTGTTGGAAAGAAATGTACAAACTTTTGTCAAAAGGATGATGAAAAAATATGACCATTGCTCACAATGTCCTTATATCATGGAGGGTGAGGCTTTTGTTGTACAAGGATTTGGGAAAATAAAGCCGAGTAAGAGATTTTTATCTAGCAGTAAAGGAGTAGTATTCTTGGCCCTTTCTGGAGCATGTTGTGCATTCTATGTCTGGAAGACTAAGTTAAGCTTGAGGAAAAATAATATACCAGTATGATACTAGGAGAGAAGATGATAGGAATGCATTATTTAAACACATTAAAAGGAACCCCCCCAACATGAATTTAAATTTGTTGCCATAGATCAAGTGGATTTGGGTGAAAGAGGAGGGCCTAGTGATGAATCTTTAGAGTATATGGAACTTAAGTGGTAAATAAAGTTGAATGCCACTACTGCCCCTGGCCTGAATGAAGCAATGTCATTAAGTAGTTTTTTTAATTTGAAATCAGCATACTTTTTGACTTAACAACATATTGAGTTTGTATAGGTGTTTAAGTATATATACTTTTTAAAAACTGAAATATAGTATTTTTTGTTTCAATATATTTATAATGTCTTGTATAATACTGGGGGAATGGTATGTAATTTAATGTGATGTTTTAAGTGGGATTTAAAAAATGCTCTATTTACTTCATGGTGTGTAAAGCAACAGTTATTGGTTGCTATGGTGATATTAATTGGGAGGGAGGTGTTGTTAATGGATGTGGCTATTTAAGCATTGTGGACTGTAACTAAGTTATTCAGATAAAATCCTGAAAAATAGTGGATGAAAGCACTTAATAAACATTGTTGTCTTGGGTCTTGACATACTTCTTCTTCCTGAAATTTTCATGGGGTCAAGGTGTCACATCAACTTTCGCCATCTCTTTTGATTCAATTCCACTATCCCAGCTTTGTCTGACTTTCTCAGTTGTTCTCTCACACAATCCATCCATAATCACAGCCCCTGTATCATTCTCATTCTGACTGACATCTGCTTGGAGTACAACTGGCATATCCACATTATATAATTTAACATGGTTCTTCTGAAACCAGTTCTTTCAGATTTCATAACTCTTTCTTGTTCATGGCTCCATTTCAGTGCTAGTTCTTGCTGCTAAGTGTTCTCACAAGCATAGCTATCTTGGATATAGTAAGTATAAATCTGTGGAGATAATTCAAAGAAACACTTTTTTTGCCTTCTTGTTTTGGTTTAGGCATTTGTAAAATTGTTCTGACATGTTCTTAGTCAGGTTTCAGTCCTTTTTCTTCCAGTCATCTTAAGATTGACTCCATACTAAATGATATATGCTCATCTTGTGATTGACTCCACACATACTGACAAACAGGTATCTTTGCAACACTTTCTAAGCCATCTTTTTCTTATACATCAAGCACTTTGGAACACCTCCTAGGCTGATGAACTGACAAATTGAAATCTGTGGAATCTATACCTTCCCAGTGTAGTTTTAAACATATACAATTTGCAGTTTGTATCTAGCACATAAAGTCAAAGTCGTCATTTGATATGACAATATTTAAATCACTTTTCAATCTGCAACCAATGGTTAATATACTTTAGTCAGATGTTGTGGATAAATATATGTGTATATTATTATTATCCCAACATTTCCAAAAATAATTAAACCGGGTTTAGAAATACTGAAGTGGCATTTGCAGTCTGTAAAATACTTCAAGTGCAGCCACCAGATATTGAACCCCTGCAGTACAGTTTAGCAGAAAACATGTAGCTCTGGATCAATACATTCACTTTATTTCTCATTTTGAGTTGAGTGGCTTATATATGATAATAAATAAGAAATACAAGATCCTTTGTCAAATCATATCACTTTTATAAGCTAATCTTTCTAATATTTATAGTCTTTTGGATTCGGAGAGCCAATGAATGGCAAAAAAAAATTGCAGTGTGAAAGCAAAGACTTCACATGTTCAGCCACACTCCTGTAGTCACAAAGACATCTCAAATGCTGTGAAGATCCATATCAATGACATCCTTCTTAATTATTTTTATTTATTTGCATATTTAAGATCTTTGCCAGGAGACTGTCATATACAAATAAACGTTGTTGCTATGCTGATAACATATGCTCCTAGGAAAGTACCAGTAGTTGCCATGAGTATAAATGAGTGGGTACTAAAGTGAATGAAAAGTCTAGGTGTCATGAAGAATCAATTAGAAATAACAGAATGAGTAATTAGCATAGTATAAAGCATCACCAGATTTTTCTTTTTGTTGATCACCAAGCTCTGAATAAAGTGATTAAAAGAGTGAAATACCTATTGAGCAAAGATGAAGTTGTCTCAACAATGCCAAATGCTAATTTCTTTTTAGTACTAGATATAAACTAAAGATTTTTGCAAATGAAACTAACTTAAGAAAATTCTACAATGTGTGCATTAAATATGCCATTAGGAAAATACAAATTTCTTGGACTCCCACTTAGTATTTTTTCAGTATCAGATGCATTTCAAAGGGCTGTTTGCATGCATAACTGAAGACTTGAGAGGTGTAATAAAACATAAGTGATGATCTATTACTTTGAGACCAGACTCAAGATAAACATGACATGAGACTGACACAGCTAATAAATAAATTAGAATAGTTTTGAGTTAAATAAGAACAAGCCTAAAATAAACAGGACAAGGCTGAAATAGACATGACATGTTGAAACCTAAGGGAGACTATAGTCTGATACAGGAAACATAGCAGTTTTGCAAATTCCAAACTCAAATGACAAATAGGCATTGCAAGGTTATCTAAAATATTGTAGTATCTTGTCCACAAGAACCATTCCTCCAAGAAAAGTTTAAAGAGCAAGATGTTTTGTGGATATGGAGCACTGAATGAAGAAACAGTTATGAAATGCTTAAGAGATTATCTCCAGATAAGCTAGCCTGAAAATTCTGTGATGTGAATAAAGTAATAATGTTGCAAATAAATACCAGAGAGAATGGTATAGAAGCTATACTCCTGCAAGAAAAAATAGACTAGTTGTAAATAGGGTTGACACCTTTCTATGTGGTCAAAACTGGCCCCAAAAAAATCACTTGTTGCACTAATCACAACCCTGCCCCTGTCCTCCTATTTCCCCACCCACTATGCCCTTTATTCATCATTATGAAGTGTGATACCTCATTTTGTTTTTGTCCCCTTCTTTAGGAAGTCCTGGCATCACATTAGCATGCTTTTCAATTAGAAAGCTCATCCAAGTCTGTATTTTTACAAACCCTGCACAACCTACTCAGAAAGTCTTTCTCCAAAATGCTTCAAAGAAAGTAAAGGATATTAGTTTATCTATGGAAGAAATAGTGAAACTGAAATACAGACTAAGCAATAAGATGCATGTAATAGATTGTTAGACAGTGCATATTCATTAGATAAGCATGACCAACAAGTAGAGATTCTTTGGGTAATGCCACAGTTGCCAATAATGAAGGAAGAGGAAGTTAACAATTTCCAGAGATGTCCTGACACTGAATGAGAAATGCACTTATTGAAAGAAATTAAAATGGCAGGCTGACCTGATCAAAAATAATCCCTAAGTAAAAAATGCAATTGTATTTTTCTTTCAGGAAAAAAAAACATGAATTGTGATTAATGTTTACTGCTTAAAGATGAGAAGATAAAAGTTGCTAATCAGCTGACAAGTAGAATGCTTAAGAGGATGTATGAATTACATCTTAGAATAGCAGAGTGCTAAGAGAAAACAAAATGCCATTTAATGGCTAGGAATGTTATATAGAGCAAGTAATGCAGAGCTGTGCCAACAACAATTCAAGAGAAAAGACACTAAGTCAGTAGTAGATAATCTGTAGAGCTAACAGAGCATTGATTTATTACTAAGGAGCCTACACATCTTGTACTTGTAGATTATATTATTCCTCTGTCTACGAAATTATCACATTTGTAAACATTTTCTTGTACTATGGTCTTACAAAGGTTGTATACTCTGTAGATTTTGAACCTAAAGGAATTTGCAGATGCATGACTGTAAAATCTGAGACAGAAAATATATTTGCCTGTCCTACCACATCTAGGATATCATCTGCCCACTGAAATGGGTAACTCTCAAGTTGTGTGATCTTAATTGTTTGGCAGAAGTGTAGCAAAGTCTTATACTATCTCCATTCTTTGTTATAACTATAGGTGCAACCTGTTCACTTTTATTTTTAAATTTCAGTAATACCCCAACTGATAATTCACTCAGTTTCTTTGTAATTCATAATAATACAAATCTCAACTCAACTTCAAATCTTACTCATCTCAATATGTCAGGATGCTTACTGAGATATCCTTAAATAAAAATGCTATTTTTATGTAGATTTCAATTATCCCTTGATTAAATGTCGCCCATAACACAAGTATTATGTATGCCCCAAAATTCCTAGACTTAGTAAATGTTAATTTCATTGCACAAGACTTAACTTGTCGATTGGGGGTGAAAATCTTCTGACCTCATAATCTCTAACATCATGACTACATGCTCATCTCCTATACTATTCTCATCACTGGCCAAACCCAATCATAATTCTCTGATTATCTCCTTCAGCACACCTTCACCCAACTCAATGATCACCTCTGACTTCAAGGACTTTAAAAAGACAAGCCTATTAAAACTATATGATGAGCCATGAGTTTTCATCTGCAAGATTTTCAGCATTCATGCAGAATCAGGTGTTACTTACGTAGATAAATTTCAGTTCTTTCTAACAATGAGCATAAATCAGTTGGTCCCAAACACAAACAATTACATTGGAAAACATAAATATATACACCCTTGGTAGAATACCAATATGAATAAGCTTTATAACGAAAGAAAAAGCTAAAGGAATTTAGCACAGGAGATTAAGGATTTGAGCTTTTAATTACCTGGTTCCTGTAGTCAGTGTACAGGGTTTGCATCCTTCCACTTCTGTTTGCCACCTATTTGACTCTGAGTAAGTCACTTAACCACACAACACTCAAGGGTCATCCCTGAAAGGGGATGCTTTGGTCCAGTGGGATTACATTGTCAACAAATGTATAAAATAAAAAACAAATTCAGCCTATAATAAATCAGAATCTACTGATATTAAAGACTATATTGAAAACATCAGCAAACATCTGAAAGTTACCACAAGGAAGTTCACGGAGGAACTTGATTTAAAATTAGCAAAAACATTTCATAAATCCATCTTTATTTACATCTAATGAGTAGGAAATAACACTCAGCAATCTCTGAATTAATTCATAATGATATTATTACCCACTCTGACAGTAAAAATGTAACTAATATACTTGCAGCTAGACTTAGTGTCAACTTCACATGAGAAATAGTGACTGACGTTCCACAAATTCTCAAGTCCTTTCCTTCCCCCTAAATTTTTATGCAATATGTCCTAACTGCATTCTCTAAAGTTATAATTACTGTCTTTATGCACCTTGCTAGTATACCTAGTTGTTTAACCAATAGTGTCAAGCATGCCCTGTCAGAACACCTGCTAAAACTATTCATTTTAATCACAGCCATGGGACATGTTCCTGAAGTATGTCAAAAGGCACCTGTTATACTACCCTTTAAAGGGGTCCCACCTCAGATCCAGAGGACCATGGCTCCATCAGCCTGACAGGGCTAATTTACAAAGCCATGCAATTACATGTTACATTTGGTAGTGGTGCAGTAGTGCAGTGGTTAATGTTGTCACCTCATAGCAAGAGGTTCTCTGGTTTGATTCTTGGCTCGAGTGCCTTCTGTGTGGAGTCTGCATGTCCTCCCAGTGTGTGTATGGGTTTCCTCCCATATTCCAAAGATGTGCATCTGGGACATTTCTCCCTAGACCTCTGCTGAAAATAGGTTCTGTCCTGGTCAACAAATGTTAAATAAATTTCATTACACTCCAATATAAACAAGTATTGCTCTGGAATCTCAACAATGTGCTTTTTTTTTCAAATGGAGATGATGTCAACTTAAGCCCATTTTCAGTGGAGGCCCAGGGAGAAAAGCTCCAACAATACATAGTTACATGAATAATTACTATGAAACGTTGCATTACTGACAAATAAACAGGTAGCATTCATAAAGAAACAAACAATTACAATTTTGTTTAGGTGTAAAAGGCAAATGGCCTTGAGGCTAAATTTTACAGTCTAGTTATTTATACATAATACAAATGAGCAAGGTTATCTAGGTGAGAGGTTAGCCAGGAGTAAAAGTGGAGGAGACCTTGAGAGGTATAGGGTGAAGAGTACAGTTGCATTTCCTGTTTGAGTAAAGGTGAGAATGAAGAAGAGTTTTAAAGTTTTCGAGGTTATCGCAGGTCCCAAGAGTGGAGTGTCTCTTATAGACTACTGCATGCTGATTTATGTCTAGTAACCTGTGCTGTAATGGACCTAACCCTCCCTAATCTCCAACACCTCTGCAAAATAAATGGCTCCATAAATGCTCAAATTAAAAATTTGAATCTCCATCAACAAATAAATAACACATGCTGGAAGTACAGTTTATTACTCAATACATCCCTCATATCTTGAATAATCATATTTTACATGTAAAGGAGAATGACACCCTCACTTCTCTTAAGACAAATCTTGACAATTGGAAAGGTGCCAATAAATTAATTCTAAGTTTGACTTCTTTTACACTTCTGGGGGCTAGAAAATGCCTTAAGAGTGTGGATCTAGGCAGTGTGATTATGGCCATGGACTGACTCTTCTTTATAAACTTTGTGAATCTATGAATTTATGAAACCCTTATTTGTTTGGGGTAACAGCATAATAAATTCCAATCCAACTTTTTAAAAAAGAATAGAACCATTTAGGATAGCCTGAAGGGAACATCTGGAGGCTTTCCTGTGGCTATCTTCCGATGGATCTAACATATTTGACAGTACTCGTTTATGTCACTGGACATGCCTGGTCACTGCATCCAGGTAAAATGCTTTCTGCAAACATCTACATTCATGCCCCTTCTCACATATGTGAATTACACATATATACACATCATTTCAGTGATATCAGTTATAGATGTTCTACATCTTTGAGTGGAGGTTGCCATTGTTTACATAGATAATCATTTACTACAAGATAATGTTTGATCTCTTATCTCTCATCTCTCAAAACTTACAGTTCATAAGTGTGTACTAGGCTAATGACCCTGGGGCCTTTACAAGCCTAGCCCATAGAAGTGCACTGGCATTGTGCTGCCTGTCATTAATTCCCAGTGCCTCTATCAAGTAGAGCCACTGGAGTGATCCCCGGAGTGCACTTTCTATTTCCCATCCACTCATCAAGATTTCTCTTGAAGAGGGCTAGTGAGGTGCTCTGCTTGACATGTATGGGAAGTCTATTCCATAGAATGGACAGTCTGTGGGTGTGGAACCTGTCCCATCAGCATGTTCTGTTGATTGCGATAATTAGGTTGAGGTCTCTGGAGCATGTGGTGCGAAGGGATTGGGATTTGTTTAGATGCAGCATTTCTAACAGAGTTGGGTCAGACATGACTTTGTAAGTCAAGCAGAGATCGCCTGTTAGTAGATGATATGAGACAGAGAATAGCTGTAGTTTTTTGAGTCTGTCCATTTAGGACAAGTGTTTAAGGCCTAGGATCCTCTTTGTGAGGTACTTTTGTGGCTTCTCCAGCTGTTGCAGGTATCTAGTGAGGTACATGCCAAATGGGGTATTATACTCTATGATTGGTCTAATGAGGGAAGAGTAGAGAAATGATAGTAAAGTGAACTTGCTACTTTGCCCTTTACAAATCCTTACTTCCTTTTTGGACATTTTATCCTTAGGTCTTAACAGGTTTGACCATTTCCACAATGTGTTGCAGCGATGCAGTATACGACACTTCACGTACCGCTCTAATATCTAGTTCTTTTGCTTTCCCTTATTTTTTTTACTTTTGAAGAAGGATCTTGCCTATAGTCCTGATGCACACATCCAGTTTTTATAAACTAAAAATCAAATATATTTTATTATCTCGTACCATTGAATGAGAACACCCAATGTCTATTACAAAAATTATCTTTTGTCTGTCCTCATTTATTTTTCTTCAAAAGACATTTGAACATTAGTTGCTGATGCAACCAAATGAGGACCATGTTTTCGATAGGTTCCAGCTATTATCCCATATTAACTGCACTGGTAACTCTGTACTGAAGAAATCTGTCTGTGTGTTATTTGGGGTCCAGGAAGAGAAAAGGATGACTCTTGAGATGGTGAGGTTACATTGGGAGCTACAAATCTGCACTTAAAAGTCCCTGTAACAACACCAGTCACTTTTTTGACTTTCATGACCTCTAAGGTTAAATAGTCCCTTCCTATTTTTGGCTGCTGTTCATGTGTCAGTCATTAATCGCTGAAAGAAGAACAGTACAAAAGTGCAACATAAGCATTAACTCCATTGTTTATTCTGTTCAACATTACTTTGGTTAAGTCTTTACGCAGTATTTTACACAAATACTTCCGGAGAAGCATTCAATTCCAGACTTCTGCTAAAAATTAGCATGCTACAATATAACACACTATGGGGTAACCATACCACAGATGTATGAAAATTAAAAATTAGCATGCTACAATATAACACATTATGGGGTAACCATACCACAGATGTATGAAAATTAAAAATTAGCATGCTACAATATAACACACTATGGGGTAACCATACCACAGATGTATGAAAATTAAAAATTAGCATGCTACAATATAACACATTATGGGGTAACCATACCACAGATGTATGAAAATTAAAAATTAGCATGCTACAATATAACACACTATGGGGTAACCATACCACAGATGTATGAAAATGTAATGTAAAATTGTAAAATTGCAGAGTAAAAAAGAAAAAGCGTAACAAAAAAATCAGGAATAGAACTGTGCACTTGTTTTTGAAATGGTACTGTGCTGCTCTGTAAGGGTAGAGATAACATGACAGGAGTTATACATGTAAAATACTTTTCAACAAATCCAGTAAATTTCTACAATATTCCGGATAAAGCACTTATTTTTCCCACAGAAGATTGCAAATGTATAGTGTGTGCCATTTGCACACTCCTTGAAGTAGCAGCTGAATTACAGTTAAAGTAGTGGTGAGACCTTGTGAAGAGTGTAGTGAAAGATCTGTCAGTACCTGAAAAACTTAAGATTGGCACCCTTAGTGGGGAAATATGCAGTTCAGTTAGATTACTTTCTTGAGGATTTACAACTACTGTAAATAGCGTAGAGCAACTCTGTGTAGTTAGTTCCCATTAAACTGTGGGCAGTACCTTATATGAAAAGCTGTAGATTCTCTTGTGTCTATGATATGTAATGCAGGTGGAGACATTTTTCCACTTCTGTTGTTGTAAGATTCCTGTAACACATACTACTGCCAATCTGTTTACACTGGAGTAGAAAACACCACAGGTGTTTGTTTAGCATGACTTATGTAAAGGGGACGTGAAATGGAGTCTGTGAACCATAAGACAAAATACTAAGGCAGATACAAATATGACTCAGTCATTGTCCATGCTGGTGTGAATGACCTTAGACGTACCTCCCTGGACTACATGAAAAGAGACATAGAGGAGCTCTCTGAGCATGTAACCCAGGCCGGTATGACCCCGACCTTGAGTAGCATCTTACCCTCACCAATAATGATGCCACAATATGAAGACAAGATGATCAATTTCAACAATTGGCTTAAGTATTGGTGTCATTCAAAGGGGATCCAATGCCTGTCAGCCTGGGATGACATGCTCGACAAGCCACGATGCTTCGCTAGGGACGGCTTGCACCTGTCACCCCTGGGCTTTCGGATATTGGCAAAGGCTCTTGCTACCCCCATAGTGCCTTTTGTAGGCAAGGCCCAAAAGACAAACCAACCTCCATAGGTATCACAAGGGATAAGAAACTAAGAGTAATGCTACTCAACGCCAGAAGTCTAAACCTCAAGATGCACACACTCGAAACTCTCCTTAGCATAGAGAACACTGATAACTGTGCAGTAACAAAAACCTGGTTCAAGGCTCCTGAGAGCACCCCAGCACTACCAGGTTATACCTCATACCATGCTTTTTGGCCCCAAAACTTGGACCGAACCACAAAAGGAGGGGGAGTATCAATATTCGTCAAAGATACCCACACCTCCAGGTTGGTGGCACAGCATGAAGCATCAACGACTATCCATGTGCAACTAACAGTGGGTAAAACTGCCTTCCAGTTTATAGTCAGCTACAGACCACCCTCCCAAACCCAGGAACCCCACTCGGCCTTCCTGAGAACACTGGAAAATATGAAGGTCTCTCCAAACACCATTATATTGGGCGACTTCAACTACCCAAACATAGACTGGGAGCATTACTTTAGCTCCAACACCCTAGCCCAAAGGTTCCTAGAATTTATAAACTCAAATGCTATGGAACAATTTGTTACCACTCCCACAAGAGGGGAAAACATACTGGACCTGATCATCACCAACATGGGGACTCTATGCTCCAGACCAGAAGTATATCCCTCACTGGTAAGATCAGACAATAAACTAATCTCACTGGATATTCACATCCTGATTCCACTCCCTGCCCTGAAAACCGCAGTGAAAAACTTCTCTAAAGCAAATTTCACACTCCTCAAAATAGAGGTGGAATCCTTCACAGCTCCCGGGCCTGTGGAAAATATGGCCCAGACCGCAGAATCCTTTATAAATGCATTCTATGAACACCTTCAGGAATGCATGGATCATGCAATCCCAAATAAAACCAAGACCCAATCCTCCAAAGGCAGACGTCCTGTCTGGTGGACCCCAGCCATAAACAAACTATACAATATAAGGAGGAAGCTACTACATGATAGAGTAAAATCCCAAAAAGGGAAAGCATCTCTGATCAGTATTAGCAAAAAACTACGGGCACTCATAAAATCGTCTAAGGCCAGCTTCGAGAGAAAAATTGCACAGGACACTAAGGATAATCACAAGGCTTTCTTTAGTTATGTTAGGAACCTGGGTGGGAATTCCCAGATATGCTCAGAATTAGTCCAAAATGACAAAAAATACACCGAACCCACAGACATTGCCAACATCCTAGCTGACAGGTTCAGCGCAAACTTCTCCCCCCCTCCCCACCAAAAGGGCAAATATCTATCCCAGCAGAGTGCTGCCCCCCTGACATCTCAGATGCTTAGGTAAGAGCTGCCCTGTCCAAAACAAAAAACACAGCATTAATGGGACCAGACGGTGTCCCGGGCTGCGTCCTACATGAACTCCAAGAAGAGCTAAACCCAAACATAAAACTACTGTTCAGTCTCAGCCTTACTACAGGATATGTACCCAAAGAGTGGCGTACAGCAACAGTGGTCCCCCTCCACAAAGGTGGTGCCTCAACGGATCCTGGAAACTATCGCCCCATAAGCCTGACTAGCTTGGTCTGCAAAGCTATGGAAAGGATCATCATGGACCTCACAAATAAAGATATTGGGGACCTACAGACACTGGATCCTACCCAGTTCGGCTTTGTTAAGGGCAGATCCTGCCTCTTAAACCTGGTTGATTTCTTTGAAACAGTCACCAAGGCCATTGACGAGGGGAAGGTGGTCCACACAGACTACCTGGACCTCACAAAAGCCTTCGATACAATACCTCACTCAGGCATTATAGATAAGCTCACCAGCTTAAATATAAACCCCTATGTCACTAGATGGGTTGCAAACTGGCTCAAGGACAGAACCCACATGGTTAGAATTGCTGGAGCCATGTCAGACTCCAAACCAGTTACAAGTGGCATCCCACAAGGCTCAGTCCTGGGACCTCTCTTGTTCGGTATATATTTCTTGGTGGTACAGGCCAACACGTATGGACTGTGGCTGACCACGTTCGCAGATGACTGCAAACTGGGCACCATAATCGACTCTCCAGCCAACACAAGCATCCTCCAAAAGGGCCTCATAGAAACAGACAACTGGTGCCAGAGCCATGGCCTCAAGCTAAACGCCAAAAAGTGTATAGTCATCCCCTTTGGCAACAACAACAAAAGGCCCACAAATTACCACATAGGTGGTAATCCATTAAGTACAGAAGAAGTAATTAGCGACCTGGGGACCCAAGTTGATAGCAATCTCTCATTTGACAACCACGTGGCCAAAGTGGTTAGAAAAACATTTTATATAGCCCACCTAATCATGAAGGGATTCACATCTTGATCAGGGGAGGTCATCGTGCCTCTTTACTTATCCCTCATCAGGCCCATAATTGAGTACAATGCCCCTTTTGGGATGTACCTTACCAGACTCCTGCAGCAACTGGAAAGACCCCAAAAGTCCACCAAGAGGATCAAAGGGCTCAAACAGATGCCATATGCTGCCCGGTTAAAGAATCTCCAGCTCTACTCAATGGCATACCGCCTGCTCAGAGGCGATCTGTGCCTGACGTATAAAGCCATGTCCAACCCGGAATTAATGGACATGCTGCACCTCAGAAAATTCAAATCCCATCGAGCTACGTGCTCGAGAGACTTGAACCTCAGCACTGAAATAAATAGGGCATGCTGGAGGGACAGATTCATTACCCAGAGGCTCCCTTCACTCTGGAATAAAATCTCAGTCCAGGTTAGGCAGAGTCCCTCATTGACTCTCTTCAAGAGGAATCTTGATGAGTGGATGGGAGATCGTCGGTTTACCCCGGGTATAACTTCTGTGTCACTGTTAGACAGATGCGCAGTATACTAACCTCGAAAAAGGGCATAGCAAAATTCATTTAAAATGGGTGCGAAAGCCAAACACACTCTGGCTAGGCTTATAAATGCCCTAGGGCAGATAGCCTAGTATGAACCTATGAACCTATAAAGTAAGATCACATTAGTGTGGCAGGGGCCCCATAATGGATGTTTTATGGTAAAACATGTTAAAATATGAAAATGAAGCACTTAGACTGATTTTGACAAGTATCTCAGAATACAAACGTACTGAGTTCCAAGCTGAAGTTAAAGAAATATACTTTTTTTTTGGGGGGGGCTTAAATTACCTTTAGTGCAATGTGTTTTGGTTTAGCTGCTATTTCTGCTGAATATGTGGCCCTACCTCACATCTGATGCCAGTCAACATTGCGGGGCCCTGGCCTGAAAGTATTCACAGAAGGGAACTAGGTCTTAAGTAATTCAGGTTAACGCTCTGCAGTTGTTTTATTAATAGTCATTTTTTAACACTGCAGAGGTTCCACAGGTAAAAGAGAAAATATTCAGTGCTTTCACATTTAGCAAAATAATAAAAAAGGTTAAATAAATATTTCCCCTACCCCCACCCTTCCTTCATTATTACAGTCCCGGCCTATGTGTCCATCTGCGCTGGGTCTGCCAGCTCCTTCTTGCCTACCCACACTAAGTTTAGTAATCTGCTGGGGTTGTTCATGGATCACAGGTTACTGGGCTTGGCACATCAGAACTTCCATCCATGGGTGACTTATTGGCCTAACCTTATTTCCCCCTCCTCCTGGTGCCAACGTGGAATGGTCCTATAGGGGCGTGCAATGTGAGGATCTGTAATGTATCATCCTGCCTCCACAGCAGCTCAGCCAAGCCCCACTGCCCCTTTTGAACATGCCTCTTCTGGTGATTTTCCTGGTTTCCATGAGGAATCATTGTCTAGAGATGCCCATATTCCACTCCCCCCTCCATGGGCATGCTCTTCTCTCCTTACCAACCTATCAGTTACCTGAGATACTAATCGAACCCGGGTCACCTGGGTCATAGCCAGAGCTTTACCCATCTGTACCACTGGAGCAGCCAGATAAATAATTAAATAGTTTGCCTTATTGAGCAGTTCTCTGTTTTTTCTAGAAAGTGCATATTCTGTTTATTTTTTTATTAGGTTAAGTACAGACAGTCATGGAATAGCTTGCTCTTAGTTTTACAATCTTCAGTGTACTTTGATATTCAGTATTTTTTGTTCTTAGGAAATGCTGATAATACCAGATTGAACAAGACAGGGCCAAACACAGATCCCTGAGGAACACCAGTCTTTGCAACTAGATAATTAGAATGAACAGTCTGAATGTTAACATTTTTTTCTACCCAACAACTAATTTTTAATCCACCTTGTAATGTAACTATTTATTTTGTAATCACTTAAACACTTTATAATAACCACATGTGGTAGGCTATCAACAGCCTTAGATAAGTCCAAAAAAACTGCACCAGGAGACAAAACCAGATCAAGAGCTTCTGTTATATACTCACTCAGTAAACTATCACTGAATACTAAACAACTTTTTCTTTGTTTTGTCTCCCACCTTTCATAGGTAAGAACTAGGCCAGCTGCCCTTATGGGCTATTTTAAACCGATTCAATTTCCCCTCCAAGGTGAGAACCAAACTTTGCACCTTGAGTTTATCAGGTAAAGACCTTAGCCATTATACCAACCTCAACCCCTTTCATGCTTTTTTCTTTCAACTGATGATGGATAATGAGCCAAGGCTATTTACACCGGTGAAAAATCCAAGTGGAGCTGCTGAAGATAGTTTGAATGTGCCCTGTCACAGACCCATATTGTCACTGAGTGAGTCTTTGGCATATTGAAGAGTTGATTTTAGGTGCTTGGATGAGTCTGAGGGTGACTTTCAGTATGACCCAGCTACTGCATGCAGGATGTTTACAGCATGTTGCATTCTGCATAATATGATCATGCCCTGGTCTAGAGGTGAAGTGACCCATGCTGTCTCTGCAGCTCCCATTTCAAGTCCTACTATGACTAATGACAACCATCTGGCAGCAGTAGTAATGGACCCCATGAGGCAGGCTCATTCACGACATGAGGCAGAGCATGTGAAGAGGCAACATTTGCTACAGAGCTATGGAGCATGACATTCAAATTAGTGTTTCCTTTCTTGTAAAGAACACATGGAGTATAATTAATGCATGGAGTGATACCTGTGGGCCACTCTAAGTGGTCTATGGTCTGTTATTACTGTTCATCAGGCTGTCCATCTTTAAACATTTATTTTTAATTTAGTACCGATACTAGTATTATTATTTATATATGTTATGCCTGCATGCTCAATGACAGCTGTCAGTGAAGTTATAAGGCATCATATAAGAAATATGTTTATGCCTTGCCCTTGAATGGAAACAGTATGACATGCTTTTTTGCATTATGCAGTGTTACCTCAGTTTTAACTATTATAGGTTCATAGGTCCATAGGTAGGTACTAAGCTATCTGCCCGAAGGCATTTATAAACCCAACTGGAATGTGTTGGCTTTCGCCACCCCCTTAGATTAGTTCCCTGTGCCTCTGTCCAACAGAGCCATTGAAGTGATCCCTGGGGTAAACTTTCTGTTTCTCATCCACTCGTCAAGGTTTCTCTTGAAGAGGGTTAGCGAGGAGCTCTGCCTAATATAGACTGGAATCTTGTTCCAGAGCATGGGAAGTCTCTGGGGCAGGAATCTATCCCTCCAGCATGTCCTATTTATTGTTGTGGTGAAGTTTAGATCCCTGGAGCGTGTGGCTCGAGGGGATATGGTTTTCTTTAGGTGGAGCATGTCCATCAATTCTGGGTTGGACATGGCCTTGTATGTCAGGCAGAGATCACCTCTGAGTAGGCGGTATGCAACTGAGTACAGCTGGAGTTTCTTCAGTCAAGCTGCATAGGGCATCTGCTTGAGGCCAGTGATCCTCTTGGTGAGGTACTTCTGTGGTCTTTCCAGTTGTTGCACGTGTCTTGTAAGGTACATCCCAAATGGGGCATTGTACTCTATGATGGGTCTGATGAGTGATGCATAGAGGGGCCCAATGACCTCTTTTGATCTGGATGCAAACCCTTTTGTAATTAGGTGGGACACATAGAAGGATTTTCTAACCACTTTGGCAATGTGATTATCAAAGGAGAGGTTACTATCTACTTGGGTCCCCAGATCCCTTATTATATCTTCCGTATTTAGGGGGTTACCATCTATGTGGTAGTTTGTGGGTACTTTGTTTTTTCCAAAGGGGATGACTATGCACTTTTTGGCATTTAGCTTGAGACCATGGTTTTGACATCAGGTATCTGTCTCAGTGAGACCCTTTTGGAGGATGTCTGTGTCAGCTGGGCAGTCAATTATAGCCCCTAGTTTGCAGTCCTCTTTGAATTGGTCATCCATAGTCCTGTGCTTGCCTGTACCTCTGAGAAGTATATGCCAAACAGGATGGGTCCTAGGACTGAGCCCTGAGGAATGCCACTTGTAACCGGTTTAGAGTCAGATCTAGCTCCTGCAACTTTTACCATGTGGGTTCTGTCTGTGAGCCAGTTGGCAACCCATCTCGTGACATAGGGGTTTGTGTTCAGGCTGGTGAGCCTGTCTATAATACCTGAGTGGGGAATAGTGTCGAAGGCCTTTGCAAGGTCTAGGTAGGCTGTGTGGAACACCTTTCCCTCGTCTATAGCCTTGGTAACTGCCTCAAAGAAGTCCACCAGGTTTAGGAGGCATGATCTGCCCTTAACAAAGCTGAACTGGTTAGGGTCCAGTGTTTGGAGGTTTCCAATGTCTCTGTTAATGAGATCCATGATGATGTGCTCCATAGCTTTGCAGACCAAGCTAGTCAGGCTTATAGGGCAATAGTTCCTGGGGTCCATTGTGGCTCCACCTTTGTGGAGTGGAATAGCCATTGCTGTGTGCCACTCTGTGGGCACATAGCCTGTGGAGAGGCTGAGTTTAAACAGTGTGTTTAGGTGAGGGGTTAGTTCATCTTTCAGCTCATGTAGGACACAGCCTGGGATACCGTCCGGTCCCATTGATGCTGTGTTTTTAGCTTTGGAGAGGGCTGTTTTAACCTGAGTGTCTGTGATCTCAGAGGCACTACATTCTTCTGGCATAGTTATGGGCCCTTTTGGGGGTGAGAGGGGGGTGAAGTTTGCACTGAACCTCTCTGTCAGGATGTTGGCTATATTGGTCGATTCAGTGTATTTTGTGCCATTCTGCACTAACTCCCAGCAGAGCTGAGAATTGCCACTTAGATTCTTGACATAGCTAAGGAATGCTTTGTGGTTATCTTTGGTGTCCATGGCAATTTTTCTTTTGAAGCTAGCCTTGGTTCACTTTATAAGGGAACGTAGTTTCTTGCTGATACTGATATATATGTGAAATGCATTATTGTTCATTGTCATTATGTGCAGAAGTGGAAGGTTCACCTCTTAATAGCAATTGTCATCTGTTACATATAACCATTACATTTCCACATTCAGTTCTGAATGTAAATATGTTACTGTTGTTAAACCAACCTTCTTTAGCAGATGTCTTTTGATGCTGCAGACACAGGTAAGAGCCAGTGTCCATACCACCTCTAATTATGCAAGTGCCATCATCATCTGTGTCACAATCATCTCTGTGAATGGAGAGGAGATATTCGTCATCAGGAATTAAAGGGATAAGTAAAGGAGTCTCCTCCCCCAGTACTGCTATGGACAGTTGCATTTTGTCTTGCATTTGCACTGACATGTCCTACTATATCATTGGCCCCTTTCTTGCAATGTGTTAATGTGCTGTTCCTTCCACCAACTGAATCTGTATCCATAACCACTTGGTTCCAGGCCTTTGCCATCACAACTTGTCTGGGGCCACCTTTTACAAAAAGGCATCTGCTGTAGGTGTTCTGGGCTGCCATGAGGATGCTATTCTCCTCACTGTTAAAGTTGTCCTTTCTACGTCCAGATCCCTGCTGCTGCATCAGTAATGCACCTACAACAACATGCTAATGTCATACACATCAGTAATGCACCTACAACATGCTAATGTCATACACATCAGTAATGCACCTACAACAACATGCTAATGTCATACACATCAGTAATGCACCTATAACAACATGCTAATGTCATACACATCAGTAATGCACCTAAACAACATGCTAATGTCATACACATCAGTAATGCACCTACAACAACATGCTAATGTCATACACATCAGTAATGCACCTACAACAACATGCTAATGTCATACACATCAGTAATGCACCTAAACAACATGCTAACATCATGCACATCAGTAATGCACCTACAACAACATGCTAATGTCATACACATCAGTAATGCACCTAAACAACATGCTAATGTCATACACATCAGTAATGCACCTAAACAACATGCTAATGTCATACACATCAGTAATGCACCTAAACAACATGCTAATGTCATACACATCAGTAATGCACCTAAACAACATGCTAATGTCATACACATCAGTAATGCACCTAAACAACATGCTAATGTCAGACACTTAAACATTTGATCCAATAATCATCCAGAAAACAACAATGAAGGGATGCCTGCTTTCATCACAAATAAATCACAGATTTCAGTAAAAAAGCAGGTTTGGTAACACAACAGCCGTATTTAAATACACATATAAAAATCATAATCCAGCATGTTAAAGTCATGTTGCAATAATTTGTTCAGCATCATCAATACATTCATACTACTTTTGTTAGTTCTTTGCTAACAGACTTGTATCCTTTCTCTAACACCTTCCTTCATACGGTCAGTTTTCATTCACTCAGAAATCCCTTGCAAAGCAGCATGTATCAAGACATAACAATGTATTCTTGAAAATGTAGTACATCAGACTATAATCATGTCAAATTATGTACTTTTATAATGTATAGCATAATCACTAAATGCCACCAAAGTACATTTCCAAAATATATTTCACATTGCCATTATGACTACTTCAATATACATTTATGAATTGCCATTCATAAATGAAACTCATTTACTTAGTATTGACATGAATCATTCACATCTATCAGATCAATTAAAAAAACTCTCCAAGTAAACACTGTAATCTAACATCAATATGAACTGCTTGCTAATAATTTCTAATGCTTTTAATGTTTATTCCTTACTTGAGAAAGTTTGCCATCTCCTAATCCATTTGCTGCTTATCTACAGTGACCACAACTTAACACGTCGGTTGTGAACTTATTCCCTTAAATTCAGGGCATTTACACATGTGGTTTATAAATTGGCCTTTTTATGCTTATGTCTATGAATCACAGTAACACACACGCATGTAAGGCAACAAATCCACTTAAAGGCTCAGGTAGTTGTGAATGCCCTGCTGAAAAGGGCAGAGTCTGTATCAGTCCCCATCAGTCCCCAGCTTTCCACATGAATGCCTAAACATCCTTAGTAATTCTCTAATGTTCCTGTGATTAGAAAAGGGAAAACGGAGTCAGGTAAAGTGGAGTCTGCATAATCACAAAGCATAATTAATAACCACCCTACAAACTCTGCTACACCTTTTCACCTCAAATCACTCAGAAATTAATATAAGTTCATAATACACACACAGGAAGGTTTATTTATACATAAAAGAAAAAAGGGGGCATTTCTACAGATGTAATAATGCAAAATGAATGCTTAGATACATATTTAAATCATGGCATTCAGGTTTATTGTTCAAATAAAGATAAACAACAGCAAAGCACAGAAGCATAAACAGATGTAAGCAAATTTAAAAGTAACGATTACATGACAAAATTTTACTCACCGTGGAAATGAAATGTGAATGTATTCCTTTGAAAGAAAGTCTGTGACAAAGAATGTTGGTAAAACCAAACTTGCCAATAATAGTAGTGCAGTGTCTAATGCCCCCGCTTATTAAGTGGGATTGGTTAAGGTGATGTTACACCCCAGAGAGTGTTGTTCCAAACCTGTGAACCCCTTCCTTCCACTTACAGTCTTCATTCTGGTACTGGTAGATTGAAAGATGCCAGCACCTGTAAAGGCATGAAGCCAAGCTGCAAGCTGGTCTGACAAAGAGAACAAAATTATATTTTACTGTCTTAGGGATCCATACCTGGGGAAAATCAAGTCCTCTGTATGTGGTTAGGTCTGGAAAAAAGGAGATGGGTGAGCAGCTGTCATCCCTGACTGTGATCACGTACTCTGGCCACCAGCACCAACATAGGTATGATGACCTGCAGAATTTTAGGGCTGACCAGCTGGCTGAGGGAGTAGAGCAGGTGATGGCGAGACAGTCAGATTTCTATAGTAAGTATATTTCTTCTTTTAAAAATTCATATACAAATTAGTTTTAAAACACATTTATATGTATTTATATATATTTTATTATATATGTATTATATATGAATTTGTATATATAATTTATATGTATACATATATATATATATATATATATATACAAAAGAACATATTTGCATTGCCACATAATTTCATATACTGTAATTATTACATTTTTAATCAGCTGTACTCCAGTCTGACAATTTTTAGAAACAAATGATTTGGTTTGTGGAGGCCACAGAATGATTATTAATATGATAATTGTATTACTCAGTCATTTCTTCCAAAATATTAACTGCACATAACAGATGGTTATACTCAGTTATCCATCACACCCTAGTCAGAGTGAGTTGGGGTGGGGTGGGGTTAAAGTAGCATGTGAATGACCAGCACTGGGAAAATTGAGAAATGCCTTATTTCATTAATTTTCCATGTATTTCTACTTAATCCCCCTATTTGCTAAAATCTATTAAGCCACATATTATGAAAGCACACATTGCCATGAAAACTTTCTAGTGCATCCTTCATCTAAAAGTAAACATGTACAGTTTAATACAAGCTGAATTGGAAGGACATTATACTTTTCATTTGCTACATTGTTATATGTGTGTATAGCTTTTGTATCTGTGAAGGGAGGGGGAAGGGAAAAGCCTGTTGCTTACATATTTCTTAAAACTACAAGTAGGTCATGTAAGGCACAATGTAAAGAAGAAACTACAAAAGAGTTGTTAAAAACACATATTGAGTAAAGAACCCATCATTCAACTAGACAAGCTCTATAGAAAAATGAAAACGTAACAAATGGGTAGAAGCAGTGCAGTCCTTGTAGTCAACTTACATTGAAGAAAAAATACTAATTAGCACAGATGAATTAGGTACAATGAAAGTAAGAAATTTTGAACGTTGCGGTTTTCCTGCTTAATAAATGGAAGCATATAGCAAAGTCAGTATAAATGTGTACAGAAGTAAGCATGATTTTCAAGCAAGTACAATAACAATTATTCAAGTCCCTTTCTGAATAGTAAACATAATTATGTCAGAAGTATTGTAAAATATACATCTGCAATAGTTAGAAAACCATCATTTATGTGTTCTATTTGCAGCTGAAGAGGAAATTACATGCATTCAAGATCAGGAGTACAGGAAACTTAAAAAAACTTACTGAGAATGCTACTCAGTAGGCCAAAGATAAATAATTATTTACAGGTAGTGGATAGAAGCCTTAAAAGGAATTTTAAGAAATAAATGAAGTTTTTTTTTACATTTATTATTTATCTCATAACTATAAATGCAGAAGTAATTCATACAGAAGTACAGAAGTAGTTTGGTTTCTGTACACAATAGCAGTGCGACCCATATCAGCCATTAATATCAAGTGTATTACCATTTCTTATGTTACGCCAGCATATGTGATTAGTATGAGTAAACTGCAAATGTGAATACCACCACCACATCATAACAATGCACTGATTGTTCCCATGTTTCCAGAATCTTTTCCCAGACATTCCTTTTTTGATTAAAGTTTTAATGAAAATAAAAAAAATAACTATTAATGAAAATTGCAGTGGTTTTTGACATTATGACTGAATTTATTTCTCCATTTCTTGATTGTAATCTACCCTTCCTCTCTCTTTCTCTCTTATTTCATTTCCATACAAGACTACACTATCCTTACTATCAGGTCCTGTATGGAAATGGTTCTGGACAACAATTTTATCACTTTTGAGGAGCATTTATTTAAGCAGGTGCAGGGGGTGGCAATGGGCGCATGTTGCACACCGTCATTTGCTAACATTGTATTAGCACAGTGGGAAGACCTCTACGTAATGAACTCTGAATTCAAGGACATGTGGGTACTATATGGATGGTACCTGGATGATATGGTCTTATTTTGGCATGGGAGCGAAGATGACCTGAATAGGTTCTTCGTTTACATCAACAACACCACCAACTTTTTGAAATTTACCATGACCAAGGACCTTGACACCTTGAATTATCTGGATGTTACTTTTAAGAAAAATTACTTTAAGGGTAGGTTTACTTCGCACCTTTATAGAAAACCTACCTATTCTAACTCTTTGTTGCATTTTGAGAGTTGCCACCCTCTGCATCCAAAAAAATCCCTTGTCAAGAGTCAATATGTGAGATTGGCCAGAATGATGTCTGACCAGGACGATTTTATTAAAGAATGTGATGTCCTAATGGGTATGTTGCAGAAAAGAGGTTACCCCTTTAACTTTGTCAATGACATAGCTAAAGAAGTCAAATCAAAAAGAGCTAGGGGTATTTATTCTACACTCTTGAATAGAACTTCTGGTTTGGTAAAAACTGGCAGTTCTACTAGGGCATGTGTCCTGCCCTTCACCAGGGATTTTTTTAACATTAGAAGCATCATTTATGATTTTTGGACCATTTTTTGTGTGGATGAGAAGATCAATTAAAGGTTGGGGGAAAAAACTCTTGTGGTTTACAAAAAGGGCACCTCCTTGAAAGTCCTGGTGGAGAAGAAAAAGTTAAAGGCAGGCCTTGGTGGAACTTTTAAATGTGGGAGGTGTAGACAATGCCCTTATATATTGGACACTGATTCCATTAGAGTCAGGAACTATGGTAAAATTACTACTATTAAGAAGTGTTACTGTTACACCAAGGTAGTGGTATATATTGCAACCTGTATGGTATGTGAGGGGTACTATGTGGGGAAGACAATCAGAGCCCTCAGACAAAGAATATATCAACACAACTATGATATACTAAAAAAACAAAGAAACCAATGCTTTATTTAAGCATATAAAGGTACATCCGACACATTATTTTAAATTTTTTGTACTTGAACGAGTAGACCCGGGTCCACGAGGGGGGCCCGATGATGACTTCCTTGAATATTTAGAGCTCAAGTGGCAGATTAAATTAAATGCATGTCAACCACCTAGGCTCAATGACAAGTTATCCATTAGTTCTGTATTAAAACTAAAAATCAGCTTTTTTATGTGATTTTATTCAAGATCTGTGTTTTAAATCATACTTCAATACACAATACATTAATGTCCATGTGGTTGGTAGGTGGCAATTGGTGTGTTGTAGTAGGCAGTTACTGTGATTATGTGTTACTGTCTTTTTAAGCTGCTTAATTATTTTACAGGAAATGATGTTTGCTTTGTCAACCAATGGCTGTAAGGGTTAGGGTATTTAAATATGGCATTTTCTGTTTGTTCTTATTCTGATGAAGTCTTGTGATTTTGACGAAAGCACTTAACTTTTTTAAAATTTTCTGGATTTAGTGCTGCAGTGTTCCTTTGGTGATCCTCTTCATATATTTTTACTTGGTTTTGGTGTTCGTTGTTTCTAAATTGGAGCTACTTTGACATCTGCTATTATAGCCTCAGCTCTTCATCTGTCCTACACTATGCATCCTACCACCCTTCTCAGACACTTTGTTTCCATCACCTCTGACTTCCTAATCTGCTCTGCCTTTATTCCCCAGGTTTCTGTACCATACAGTAGTACTGATTGCACCACTGTT
Source organism: Protopterus annectens (assembly GCF_019279795.1). Classification (NCBI taxonomy): domain Eukaryota; kingdom Metazoa; phylum Chordata; order Ceratodontiformes; family Protopteridae; genus Protopterus; species Protopterus annectens. Next base: position 41,150,528 of record NC_056735.1, read on the forward strand.
TTGTACACCTTACATTTCAGCTTCTTTGGCATTCTTCTGTCATTCACTATGCCTGAGAGTCTATGCCAGTTGGCTGCAGTCCCTCTGATTCTAGCTTTGACCTCTACATTCAGACTTCCCTTCTCCTCAATCACTCCTCCCAGATTTTTGAATCTATTAACCTATTCCACTATTCCATCTCAATTCTTTTCTTCTTCTGATTTCCCCAACTTGCTGCCATTACCACTGTCTTATCTGTGCTTAGTTTCATCCCATGAGCCTTCAGTTTCGCATCCCATTCCTCTATTCTTCTCTGACATTATTGCTTAGAGTTTGCCTGTAATGCCACATTGTGTGCATACAGCAAATTGATTGATCTTTCCCCTCCGACCTGTTTGCTAATGTAGTCCATCACCAATATAAACAGCATTGGGCTCATAGCTCAACCCTGGTGCACACCCACACCCACTTTAAAACCCCTCTTTGAGACCAAACACTGTTTGTACCTGAGTCATTGGGTCTTTGTACATAGCCTGCACTAATTCTACCAATGTTTGTGGGCCTTTGAACCACCGCAGTACTGCCCAAATCAGCTTTCTTGGGACCTTGTCATATGCTTTTGCCAAGTCTAGGAATGCCCATTTGGATTCTTTACACATCTTTAACTTCTTCACAGTTATCTGTCTCACTGCAAACATCAGGTCTGTTGTGCTGCATCTTGATCTGAACCAAAACTGCTCATCTCCCTTCTTACTTTCTACTGTTCTGTGTATTCAGTTAAAAAAATCACACTGTCTAGCATCTTCATGTAGTCTGACAGGAACTTAATACCTTTATATTCCCCACAGTTGTGAATGCCCCCTTTGTTCATGTACACTTCTTCAGTCATCTGGGATACACCTTTCTCTACATACTGCTATAAGTACTCTCTGAAGTCATTTCTCTACTTACTCTCCTAACATTTTGATCATATCTGCCATGACCTCATCTGAACCTCCTGCCTCCTTCCCTGACTTTATTTTCCTTAGTTGTTGTTGTATCTTTCGGCTTTTCCCTAGGGGTCACCACAGCGGAACTCCGGTCTGCTAATGATTGGCAGTAGATTTTTATGTGCCGAGTTACCAGCCCTGACGCACAACCTTCAATGAAGGTACACCCATTCATGCATGTCTCCAGACAGAAGATGCTCTAGCTGAGAATTGAATGGGACAATGTCTTACTGTCAGGCGACAGCGCTACTGCAGCACCACCACCGCAGTTACTTTATTTTCCTTAGTGCTGTTCTTATTTCTGCTAGGGTGGGCTCCTCCTCTTCTTTCATCATGGGCCATGTCTGTGGCAGTACAGCTTCTGTGGAGTTTTCTTCAGTCAGAAGCTGCTGGAAATACTCCTTCCATTTGCCTTTGATGTCCTGTGGACTATTGATCAGATTATTGCCCTTATGAAATGTGTTTAATAGCGATCTGCTTTGTCTTTCTGACTTTGACCTTCAACCTGATAGGGTTTCATTGTGCCATTTACTGAGTACTTTCCAGAAGGTGGCAGGGTGCTTCTGATGATTGTTACCTCTTTGTTAGCCAACCACTATTTCTTCTTAGATTGGCCAGTCTTTTATAGCTCCCACATTTTCCTGCACTCCTTCTTTCTTTTTTTAACAACTTTTTATTAATTTTAAAACAAAGACTGCACAAAATTATTTAACGATAAATATAACAAAACATAACTATTTACAGATGTCCACAACAAAATCAAACACAGAAAACTAAATCATTAAAATTTATCAAGTAAATCACTTAATTTTGACCAAAATCTAGACTAGTGAGTAATATTCAAAGTTCTCATTCTGGCAGTTGACACTTATTTTTTACGGACATTTTTTGCTAAATTAATTCAGTGAAAGAAATAGGAGTTTTACATTTTCAATTCCTTGTGACTATTTTTCTTGCTATAGATAAAATGGACCAAAGGAGAGGAACCTGCACCCTAGGAATGGAATCTGGAACTGGAGCATTAAATAAGATTAAGGAGTTACAAATGATACAATTACAATTAATTTTCCCATAGTTATACCATATATATATATCTTTCCCAATAAAGAGAAGAAGTGGATTTTCCCACATATTTAAGAATTAAACATTTATCTTCTTCAGAAAAGGCCTTCTCATTAATCTTAGTTGAGTAATTCCAAAATAATGAATTTGTAGAACCAAACTCTTCTGTTATTATTTTATAAATTATTGATGTATATATGATTTATTCTTATTTGAGTTACTATTTATTCTGAAAAATGCTCAAGTATCTTTGGAATTTGTTTTGTTTGAAAATCCAGGGAGATTTTGATTTTATCAGTAAAATACTCTTTACAAGATTGTATAGTCAACCATCTATTGTTTTCTAAACAATGTCTTGCAAGAAGATAATATGTATTATGTGATTTATTACGCATTCCATCACCAGCCTTCTTTATGTACCTTATTTCCATGCCTGTCTTTCTGCGTATCTGTTCTGTATTTGTCACACAGCTGTTTTGAGATGCTGACATTCTTCTTAAACTCCATCCATTTCCTCTTCTTCCTGAGGTGCTACATCCCTGAGTATTTCCCTAAACTCTTGTGCTTTCACTCCAGTCAACGTCAAGGTCTTCAGCCTGGTCTGTGTTAACCTTAGAGCCTTCTCAGACTGCTGCTTGCAGTTGATTGTGGCCACCGGTGTTTTTGCTGTTAGCTGACTGGTTCACCGAGGATGATTTTGCAGTCCCTGACTCTACCCCAAATCCCCTTTCTTACTAGGAGCAAGTGTACCTAAGTTGCATCTTGGCACTCTTGAATGTTGTCATGTGACTGTCTCTTTTAATGAACCATATGTTGGCCACAAGCAAACCATTTGCCAAAGAGAAGTCTGAAATTATGTCTCCTTCTTTATTAGTATTGCCTAACCCATCTGGATCAAGGCAATCCTCATGTCCTATTCTGTCTGTCCTAATATGGGCATTCAAGTCCCCATTATCAACACCAACTCTTGTTGTCCTGATTTATCTAATAGATCCTGCAACTACTGCTTAAATGTACCATTTCCTTGCTGTCCCAAACATGTTGTGGCATAAGCTGAGGTTATGAATACTGTCTGTCTTTATACTGGAGTCTGATTGCCATGACTCTGTCACTAATTCTGATGATGTCCCTCACTGTTTACTGAAATCTCACCACAGTGCTCACACTATTTCTAGTCTTTTTTCCCTGAGTAGTAGACTCTGGATCCCAAGCCAGTTGCTTTGTGGCACTGCCCTTCCATCTTGTCTCCTTGCTATATAGGAAGTCCACCCTCCTCCTTACTATCACATAGGTTCATAGGTTCATACTAGGCTATCTGCCCTAGGGCATTTATAAGCCTAGCCAGAATGTGTTTGGCTTTCGCCACCCATTTTAAATTAATTTTGCTATGCCCTTTTTTGAGGTTAGTATATTGTGCCTCTGTCTAACAGTGACACAGAAGTGATACCCGGGGTAAAGCTGCGATCTCCCATCCACTCATCAAGATTCCTCTTGAAGAGAGTCAATGAGGGACTCTGCCTAACCTGGATTGGGATTTTATTCCAGAGTGAAGGGAGCCTCTGGGTTATGAATCTGTCCCTCCAGCATGTCCTATTTATTTCAGTGCTGAGGTTCAAGTCTCCCGAGCATGTAGCTTGATGGGATTTGGATTTTCTGAGGTGCAGCATGTCCATTAATTCCGGGTTGGACATGGCTTTATACGTCAGGCACAGATCGCCTCTGAACAGGCGGTATGCCACTGAGTAGAGCTGGAGTTTCTTTAACTGGGCAGCATATGGCATCTGTTTGAGCCCTTTGATCCTCTTGGTGAGGTACTTTTGGGGTCTTTCCAGTTGCTGCAGGTGTCTGGTAAGGTACATCCCAAAAGGGGCATTGTACTCAATTATGGGCCTGATGAGGGATGAGTAAAGAGGCACGATGACCTCCCCTGATCTAGATGTGAATCCCTTCATGATTAGGTGGGCTATATAAAATGTTTTTCTAACCACTTTGGCCACGTGGTTGTCAAATGAGAGATTGCTATCAACTTGGGTCCCCAGGTCCCTAATTACTTCTTCTGTACTTAATGGATTACCACCTATGTAATAATTTGTGGGCACTTTGTTTTTGCCAAAGGGGATGACTATACACTTTTTGGCTTTTAGCTTGAGGCCATGGCTCTGGCACCAGTTGTCTGTTTCTATGAGGCCCTTTTGGAGGATGCTTGTGTCAGCTGAAGAGTCGATTATGGTGCCCAGTTTGCAGTCATCTGCAAACTTGATCAGCCACAGTCCTTCCGTGTTGGCCTGTACCTCCGAGAAATATATACCGAACAAGAGAGGTCCCAGGACTGAGCCTTGTGGGACGCCACTTGTAACTGGTTTGGAGTCTGACATGGTTCCAACAATTCTAACCATGTGGGTTCTGTCCTTGAGCCAGTTTGCAACCCATCTAGTGACATAGGGGTTTATATTTAAGCTGGTGAGCTTATCTATAATGCCCGAGTGGGGTATTGTATTGAAGGCTTTTGCGAGGTCAAGGTAGGCTGTGTGGACCACCTTCCCCTTGTCAATGGCCTTGGTGACTGTTTCAAAGAAATCAACCAGGTTTAAGAGGCAGGATCTGCCGTTAACAAAGCTGAACTGGGTAGGATCCAGTGTCTGTAGGTCCCCAATATCTTTATTTATGAGGTCCATGATGATCCTTTCCATAGCTTTGCAGACCAAGCTAGTCAGGCTTATGGGGCGATAGTTTCCAGGATCCGTTGAGGCATCACCTTTGTGGAGAGGGACCACAGTTGCTGTACGCCACTCTTTGGGTACATATCCTGTAGTAAGGTTGAGATTGAACAGTAGTTTTATGTTTGGATTTAGCTCTTCTTGGAGTTCATGTAGGACGCAGCCTGGGACACCATCTGGTCCCATTGATGCTGTGTTTTTTTCTTTGGAGAGGGCGGCTCTTACCTGAGCATCTGAGATGTCAGGGGGGCAGCACTCTGCTGGGATAGATATTTGCCCTTTTGGTGGGAAGGGGGGGGGGTTTGCGCTGAACCTGTCAGCTAGGATGTTGGCAATGTCTGTGGGTTCGGTGTATTTTTTGTCATTTTGGACTAATTCTGAGCATATCTGGGAATTACCACCCAGGTTCCTAATATAACTAAAGAAAGCCTTGTGATTATCCTTAGTGTCCTGTGCAATTTTCTCTCAAGCTGGCCTTAGACGATTTTATGAGTGCCCGTAGTTTTTTGCTAATACTGATCAGAGATGCCTTCCCTTTTTGGAATTTTGCTCTATCATTTAGTAGCTTCTTCCTTCTATTGTATAGTTTGTTTATGGCTGGGGTCCACCAGACAGGACGTCTGCCTTTGTAGGATTGGGTCTTGGTTTTATTTGGGATCGCATGATCCATGCATTCCTGAAGGTGTTCATAGAATGCGTTTATAAAGGATTTTGCGGTCTGGGCCGTATTTTCCACAGGCCCGGGGGCTTTGAAGGATTCCACCTCGGTTTTGAGGAGTGTGAAATTTGCTTTAGAGAAGTTTTTCACTGTGATTTTCTGGGCAGGGGGTGGTGTCGGGATGTGAATATCCAGTGAGATTAGTTTATGGTCTGATCTTACCAGTGAGGGATACACTTCTGGTCTGGAGCATAGAGTCCCCATGTTGGTGATGATCAGGTCCAGTATGTTTTCCCCTCTTGTGGGAGTGGTAACAATTTGTTCCATAGCATTTGAGTTTATAAATTCTAGGAACCTTTGGGCTAGGGTGTTGGAGCTAGAGTAATGCTCCCAGTCTATGTTTGGGTAGTTGAATTCGCCCAATATAATGGTGTTTGGAGAGGCCTTCATATTTTCCAGTGTTCTCAGGAAGGCCGAGTGGGGTTCCTGGGTTAGGGAGGGTGGTCTGTAGCAGGTTATAAACTGGAAGGCAGTTTTACCCACTGTTAGTTGCACATGGATAGTCTCTGATGCTTTGTGCTGTGCCACCAACCTGGAGGTGTGGTTATCTTTGACAAATATTGATACTCCCCCTCCTTTTGTTGGTCAGTCCAAGTTTTGGGGCCGAAAAGCATGGTATGAGGCATAACCTGGTAGTGCTGGGGTGCTCTCGGGAGCCTTGAACTTCACTTTGAATCCTTCACTTTCAAACTGTATCCTGTTAGTGAACCTGTATTGAGTGTAACAATCCTTAGTTCATGTTTGACTGATTGATATTCATATAAAAATAAATTCAAGAAGTTATTGCATACTGAAGCACTTAAAGAAGATAATTATCATGACATTTGGAGTTATTTATTCTGTGAAATGCTGGGAAGGTACAAAAAATTCACAGGATAATATCAGAGTATGCAGGTTTGCATAATCAGTCACACAGTCACAGGGACATTTCCATTACTGTGCAGAGATATAGTGTTGCTATTGCACATTGATATACTGATTTATTTATTGGCTGAGGAAGTTTGCTGGAAGAATATATCATACAAATAAATCCTGATGGTATACTAGTGATACATTCTCCAGAAAAATGCCAGTTGCTCATAAAAGTAAAATAGAATAAGAACTTAAATGAATGATAAGTTTAGGTGTCATTAAGAAGCAGTTAGAATAAATAGAGTGAATGAAGATTATATTTACTGCTGCAAAGCTTGCATTTATATTTATTTATATCAATCTGAAAGATGTGAGTATATGATTAAAAATGAGACTTTGGTCTCAGCAGAACCAAATGCTAAGTTGTTTTTGGTATTTAATGTAAACAATAGATTCTGACCAATAAGTCTAAACAAAGTAATCTCTTTTCTGTGTATCCTTAATATACAATTAAGGAGATGCAAATTCATTAGACTTTATTTTGCCATTTCACCAGCACTGGAGATGTTCCAAAGAGCTGTTGCTTGAATATTTCAAGGCTTTGAGGCTACGGCAAACATAGCTGATATTCTGTTAATCAGAAATTAGAAGATCAGCATAAGATGGATGCAACTACTAAATTCATCAAGGCAGCACAATTTCAATTTAAGCAGGAATAAAATAAAAGTGACAAGTCTAAAGTACAAGGATCTAATTCTGATATACATCAAAGACTAACATTTGATGGAGAAGTAGTGAGAGCATTTCTGCAACTACCAAGTCCCAGAAAGCAGCAAAACATTATAGATGTTTTTCAGAATGATGCTGTATCTTGAAACATTGTACCTAACAAGTCTGTGATAACATTGCCTCTATGAAAGCTGTTAGATTACTGTATGGCCTGGGAATGGAACCACAAAAAATTGTTTTGAAATTATTAGAAAACTAGTACGAAATGCATTGATGTTAAAAGTTTGTGATGTGAATGAAGGAGATTCCAGTCAGAATGATATACGAGGTATGATCTTATATGAAAATAGCCCAAATGCCTGTGAGATGGAAGCATTAATAGATACATTAAGTAGATAATGTTGCTATAGAAAAGATGTATGGATGTGAGAAATTATGTGAATGCATTTATGATAAGAAAGTTGATATAAACAGAACAAAATACATTGCAAAGCATATTATGAAAGTCTTTGTACAATGTATCTCTGAGATTGCAGAGAATGTTGCTTGGTCTATAAAATTAGAAATCAGAAAAGCAACTTCAGTAGTAGATGCTTAGAATGCTTTCTAGAGAAGCACCAGTAACTATAAGAATAAGAATTAGATTTATTTGAGTAAAATCATAATTACCAGTAACAGAAAAAGCATAAAATTTAATTTCAGAGATACTAACACTGACTCAGAAATGCACTTACAGCATTGCATCTACAATTTTCAAGTTTCTACAATTTCTACCTCACTCTCCATATAAAATGCATACTTTATTATAATCTGGGTCAGTAACTAAATTTTGACTACATTCATACCAACAAATTTCATATTTAAATAAATCTAATGATGGATGGCAGTATTTCAACAAAAAGTTACATGATATAGTAAGGATGTTCTATTAACCCAGTCTTTAAATCACTGAGTATAAGATGGATTTTATCATTCCTGCCTTTGTATTCGGAGGTTTTAATCATGTGCGCTATTTGTTAAAACATACTATCAGATAACTTCACATGGATGTAACTGAACAATAGGCATCAGAAGAAGTGAACATGGGGGCGTGGCCAAGGATGAACATAGGATAGCAGCAGATTTCTTCAGCTCCACCAACTTAACTGCACTGAATACAAACTGTTACTCGACCAAAAAACCAAGAAGAACAGACTGGAACAGAAATAATCAGAAAGCCACTAGTCCACTCAGCGATATGAATCTTACCATGTTTGCAACTGATGTCCCACAGGGTGAGCCCATGGCTATACCCTGAGTCTGTAAAAAATATTGGTTTTCAAACATAAAGAAGTTAGATGTAAGAATAATATCAATAAGTTCAGTGACTGTGTCTATTTCCATTTGGGGGGCTCCCAGTTCATGTAACAGGAGACCCACCCACTCAGATGCTTCCTGATGAGGAATAGAAGTGTACAAGTCCACAATATCAACTGTCAAAAAGTTGAAATTGTGGTCTAATTTTAACTGGTTGATGTTGGCCAAAAAGGACCAGGAATCCTTGCAGACACAAGGTATCATTTTAAGGTATTTACTAAGTATATTGTCCACCAGTCGGGCGCAAGGGTGGGTCATAGAAGACCTCCCGTCAATCAGTGCCCGAATTGGTGGGTCATGTAAGTTTTTATGAATTTTCGGAATACCGAAAATTACTGGTGTCTTGGGTAGAGTGATATCTATAAAATGATAAATCTCATTGCTAACTTTTCCTGCAAGGAATAAGTCCCTAAAGTAACCTCTGTTTCTAGAAAATGTGATGTTCATTTCATTGAGTGAAGAGGGCCTGTAAGCTGGACTGTTGAGAATTTTTCGCATACGTTCTGAGTAGTCATCTTTATTAAAAATAACTAACCCCCCACCCTTATCAGGTTTGAGAACTCGGATGGGTATGTTGCCAAGTTCCCTAAGTAGGTTGTGCTGCTCTTTGGTGATGTTAAAATTATGTTTCCTAGCCAGACATTTAGCTTGGGTGTCAAGGTGTCTGAGGTCAACCTCACAAGCTTTTTCAAATAAAGCTAACGTGGGGTGTAAAGGTGGATTATACACACTTGAAAGTCTCAAGTTATTTAATTCACGCTGCATAGGAGAAGAAAATAATAACCCCAAATTAAGTTTTCTTGTGAAATATTTAACATCAATTATAGTTTCTGTAAGATTGAAATGACAAGTAGGGACGAATGAATTGCCTAAGGCAAGAAGGTCTATCAATTCTTGCTCTATTTTAAAGTCAGTAAAATTATAAATCTTAAAGTCTCCTTTACTGTTTTTCAAGATGGAAGGTATAGTTGGGAGTGTGTTAACACCCCTATTGTCCATTGAGGTGTATCTCAGTTGTTCCAATTCCTTCTCTGTTGTTGATACCTGGTATTGTATCTTCTCCCTAAAAAACCAGTATGGTCTAGATTCTGGTTTTGGTTTTGAAAAGGGGAGTTTAGCCCAGGTTGTGACGAGTTGTTGTTCCTGGTTTTATTCCCATTGAATTGGTTAGTCCGCATTCTGTTACTACGTTTTGGGGCTGTGTTGGAGCCCGGAAAATTTTGTGATGTTGAAGGTGGTTCATATGAATCAAAATCTTCATCTAGTCTGCCTTGTTCAGTGCCTTGTGGTTGTTCATTCCCAGAGTAGGTTCGAGGGGGAAAAAGTTTTTCATATGCTTTATTTTGTTGGTATGCCAAGTTGTCACGCTTTAATTTTTTTGTCTTATTGGCCTTCAGTTTCAAGAGAAGAGCATCTATGCTGTTAAAGATGCGTGTATAGTCATATTTAAAGTTGTTAAAGTCCAAGTCCTCCTTGATAGAATTGTCAAGATCATTAAGTTCAGTGGTTAATGTTGAAATGTGCCGTGAGTAATGCTTAATAATTAACTCAAGGAGTTGGAATCCCTGCTGGTCAAAAAGTGTTTTTAGGTCATTAAGAAAACAGTCGTCATTAATTAGACCAGTTGGGGCAAAATTACTACGTAGCCCCTTAGGTATAATTTTATCATTCAAACATTGTTTGAAGTATGAAACTTCAAGTTGTAATTTACGAAGTTTAACCAGTTTGTTATCAAAAGTATGGAGTTTGCTCACCATTGAGTCCGTGGAGTTGACATCTGAATGTGCCGGTAGTTCCTGTTCTCGCTGTTGTCCAAAAGAAACACAATTAGCGTCAGAGATCCAGTCCTGTAGGGAAGGAACGCCAATGAGCACCTGATGATGATTGTTGTCGGTAGGGCCAGGTCTGGTCCTATCTGATGTAGTAGACGAAGTAATGGGAGCTCCTCCAGATTGTGTTTGAATGGGCCGTTGAGCCGCTGTGATAAAATCAGAACTGTTCAGTGAAGAAACACTGTTACCTGGTATACTGTTGTTAGGTGGACCTTGCCCAATCCTAGAGTCCAATTGGTCCATGCGCCCATAAAGCATGTCTAATCTTTTAGTGATAGCTGCTAGCAAATTGTTCATGTCCTTGTTGTTATCCTGCTGATCATTATGGGACCCAAAGATACTTGGGCTGCCAGGGCTTTCCAACATCCCCGTAGCCATATCACAAAACACTGAATACAAACTGTTACTCGACCAAAAAACCAAGAAGAACAGACTGGAACAGAAATAATCAGAAAGCCACTAGTCCACTCAGCGATATGAATCTTACCATGTTTGCAACTGATGTCCCACAGGGTGAGCCCATGGCTATACCCTGAGTCTGTAAAAAATATTGGTTTTCAAACATAAAGAAGTTAGATGTAAGAATAATATCAATAAGTTCAGTGACTGTGTCTATTTCCATTTGGGGGGCTCCCAGTTCATGTAACAGGAGACCCACCCACTCAGATGCTTCCTGATGAGGAATAGAAGTGTACAAGTCCACAATATCAACTGTCAAAAAGTTGAAATTGTGGTCTAATTTTAACTGGTTGATGTTGGCCAATGATATGGAGAACAGAATCCAGGAAGAAGAAATTAACATTGAGTTTTTGCTGAAGCAGAACACACACCTACAATCCAAACTTGATGACCTGGAAAACAGATCTAGACGCAATAATATTAGGATTTTTGGACTGCCAGAAAATATAGAAGGTAACAACATTACTTCCTTTTTAAATACTTGGCTTCCCAAAACTTTAGACTTGTCAGAAGCATTTTCTTTTGGTATTGAAAGAGCCCATAGGTCCTTATCTAATTTTAACTCTAACAAAAAGTATCCTAGATCAGTTATAGTAAGATTTTTATCATCTTATGACAAGGAGATGGTATTAAAATCTGCATGGGCTAAAGTGCCTATTAAAATTAATGAGGCAACTGTGCGTTTTGACAATGACTATTCTTCCTTGGTAATAACTAAAAGAAAAGTTTTTTTGCCATTAATAAGAGAGCTTAAGAAAGCACAGTTCAAAACTTACCTTTTGTTTCCTGCCAAACTAAAAATCTTTTTACCTGATGGCCCTAGGATTTTTGAAGACTTGGACTCTGCTTTGCTGTATATTAAAAAAAATAAGATATTAGATAAAATAGAAGATATGGAATGGGCAAGTCCTTCGTTAAAGAGGATGGCAACAGGAACTTCTTGGAAGACTTCAGAGAAGCAAAAAAGACTAAAAAACAAATGACATGTTCTATATATATATTTTTTTCTTTCCTTCTCTCTTAATCTCTTCAAATACAGTTACTGCATCTCCAGAAAGCCACAAATATTTTAAAGATTTATTCAAAGTTATTTTTCTGTGTGCAAAGAACTGTTTTTGTTTCATAAATAGTCAAACTCTCTGAGGAACAAATAACATGCTATCAATCAACTTGTTTCTCTTTGTGATAAAGAGACCTAAGGTTAGTAATTTGATACATTTTCTTTCTCTTCTTGTTTTAAATAATGACATTCTTTATAAACTATGCATTTAGTGAGGGGTGGGGGAGGGCAAGGAGAGAAGTATGATGTAAAATATGGAAAAAGTGAAATAATAACTTATTAGTTCTTTAAAACTATATATGCTGTTTAAACACTGTTGCTAAATATTATATCATGACTTAATTGCTTATATATGATTACAAATAATATGTCATGATATAATTGCAAATAATTAGAACTAAAATAGTTGTAAGTAATATGTTTCATGTTTAACTTTATTAATACAAACAGCAAGTAATATTTCTTTGTAGATACTCTTTGTAGCTTCCTTTTTTCTTTCTTCTCTCTCTCTCTCTCTCTTTTTTTACTCTACTCTCTTCCTTTTCTTTTTTTTCTCTCTCTCTCTTTCTCTCTTATAAGTACAGTTATATGCTTCTGATAATACTGATATATGTATATAATAAGATTTGTATGAGAAAATGAAATGGGGCATATAAAAATAAGTTGTATAATATATTAAATAACTGTAGGCTTGGTTTCACTGTCATAGAGACTAATGACTTGTAAAATACTTCGCGAAGGTTTTGCACTGTTTAGTTTCATTTGTATTACTAAATGAATGTCAGTCACTTGTATTTACTAAAATTCCCGCCAGAATGTTAAGGGAGACAATTTGGGATGTGGGTTACCTCGTGAATAGTGTTCTCAAGTTGTTTTAAAAGCTTCAACACTCAGAATACATGCAGAGAAGCTGAATGCAGTCATTTTGAACTTTGACCCCTGATTTCACACTGACACATCGCAGATTCAAGAAGAACACTGTTCCAGGAAGTAGAACTGCTGTAAATGCGACTTTGTGATGAAAAACGAACTTTATGACATCTAAATGTGAGTTATTCTTTATAACAACTTACTTATTTAAGATGTAATTTATAAAATATGAAAGTTATACTGATTTTTAATGATTCAGTATGCCATAGTAAGCAAGTGAGATATTTTAGAAGGCATTGAAGGTAAAACACATATACACATGTTTTTGAAAGCTTACATGACTGCAGCATATTAATGTATATAAATACTTATGATTTAAACATATATAATGTTATAAATCATTTGCCTTAACTAACTGACAAGCACAAGTATCATTATGTATATATTTTAGAAGAAACTGTCATGTGACATATTTTAAAGCTGCAGTTCAGATATATAAAATACAGATGGCTTTCATCACAATGATTTATGTATAACTAGGAATTATCATTGCTGTGCAGTATGACTTGTAAACATATGTATGAGTATAAATATTTTATTTACTGGCAATAATAAGTATGAGAAGAAAGCTTTGGTGCAAGTAATTTAAAGTTTTTAAAACTGTTAACTGCATTTCTATGGCAGAAAGTAGGAATACCCTAATATATGTAATGTCTGAACCATTATAGCCTAAGTTATTGAATCCAAATGAACATAAGGACTTATTTTTACAAACTTTTAATAAACTAATATATAGATATGCCCCCCTTTTTTTTCTCTCTCTCTCTCTCTCTCTCTCTTCCTTTCTCTTTCTCTCTCTTCTCGGTTCTCATTATCAAGTTTATTAGAATGCTATTTTGATTATGAGTGTATTTTACAAAATAGATGTACATAGTAATATGAGCTGTTTCTAAATGTTTTTATTTGTTTATATGAAGCTGATTTATAAATTGTTTAGCTTTGTCTTACTAGATAATCTAATTAAATGAGGTTAACTTTAGTTAATAATAGTATTGAATTGATATGGTGGCAGCTGAGGTACTGCTGCTTAGGATAGGGGGATAACTTGAGTGGTATGTGCTACTCAAAGTTGGAGTTCTTAACTCCAGGCTGGGTGCAATGTTTAATCCTAATATTATTTTCACCTGTTTATTGTTGTTTGTATATAGTTCTGACATCCACAACACATTTTATAAACTTATTGTCACTACAAATAAAAGTGAAGCTTATACAAAATCCCATAAGATTTTCAATAAATACAGCTATAATTAATGGTACACCTAAAGGAGGAGTTATAATATCATTTATTTTGTTAATTGTTATTCTGATTATATGTTTTATATGTTTATAAAAGCTAAATGATTTCTCTAAAAGCAATTTCTTTAAACATTAATGGACTGAATAACCCATGTAAAAGGGCAAGTTTAATGAGATACATTAATTTGCATAGGGCCAACTTAGTATTCCTTCAAGAAACACATCTCCTGAAAAAGGATATTGATAAATTAGTCACTAATAAATATACAGTCTTGGTTAGTTCAGAACACACTCAGAAAAAAAGAGGAGTGGCTATTTTATGGAATAAAAGTATGCCCGTACCTAAAACTATTAAGTCTTATAAAGATGATAAAGGAATGTTTTGTATGGTTACAATACAGATTAATGGAAAGACATATACATTAATCAATGTATATTGGATACCAGGAATTGGCATTAATACACTGAAACACCGTCTCAATAAGATCATATCTTTTTCTATAGGAGATATTATTTTAGCAGGTGACTTTAATTGTATCCTACATGAAAAAGATACTACTACTATAGGAAAAAGGAAAATTACATCTAATGCAAAACATTTAAAGGATTTTGTTAATTTATATCATTTGAATGATATTAATAATCAGATTCAAAATCATTACCATACACTTTTTTTTCTAACAGATATAAAACTTATTCAAAAATAGATAGAGTCTTTATTTCTAACCAGATGGTTACAGACTTAATTAATTCTAAAATCATTTCGTGTCCTATATCAGATCATAATTCAATTGTCTTTGAGTTTATGATAAAAAGTACTTACAATGTTCAGATCAAAAGGATACCAGCATACTTAACTCAACTAAAAGACTATAAAGATTATATACTTTCAGAAGTGCAACATTTTTAGACTTAAACAATACACCTGAAGTCTCCATTGTTTATGTTTGGGATGCTTTAAAATCATATTTATATGGACAAAGTATCAGATGGTATAATAATAAAAGGAAATCTTGGGACAAGGGATTACTAGATATTCAAAGCAAATTAGACTCATACAAACATAATAATAAAGAAAATATTATGGACAAAAACGTCATTGAAGAAATAAATAAATTAAATGAGAAATACAAAGAAATTTTAACTCATAAAGTTATAATAACATTAGAGAAATATAAGTATTGTCTTACTCAATAAGTCCCAAATACTTACATAGACTTAAAAATAAAACAAAAAGGTTGAATAAACAAAATCATATCAAAGAAATTTTCTCTCCAAGGAAAAAGAAGAATGTTTCTAGTTTACCAGAAATATTAGATGAATTGAGAAATCACTTTCACAAAATTAATCATAATAACATTAACATGGAGCCTAAAGATAAAATAAAGAAATTTATAACTACAAACATGAACAAAAAACTTAATAAACAACAGACTAAACTAGTGGATAAAAATATTTCATATACAGAGGTTATTACACAAATAAACAAGCTTAAATCAAACAAAGCACCGGAGATCTATAAAATTCTTCCCAAAAGTACTTACTCATTAATACATAAGGTTTTTATTTTGGCCCAAAATGAGTTAACAACTCCCCCATCTTGGCAATACACATTTATTTCACCAATTTTAAAACCCAATAAAGACCCAACCAGATGCACATCATATAGACCTATTTCATTACTTAATGTTGACTATAAAATGTTTATGAGTATTTTTGCTGATAGATTAAAGACAATCATCCCAGGCATTATAGATATAGACCAGACAGGCTTTATTGTAAATAGAAATACTTTTGATAATATAAGGAGAACTTTAACGTTAATTGATTTTGCAAATAGGAAAAAGAAAGATTTAACACTTATTAGTCTCGATATAAGTTCAGCATTTGATTCAGTAAGTTGGGACTACTTGTTTATCTTACTGAAGTGCACAAACTTCTCAGATGCATTTGTAAATCTAATTGAACATCTATATAAAGGAGCATTGGCTTACATTAAGATAGGAACATATGTCTCACAAAAAATAGCCATTTTAAAAGGTACAAAACAAGGGTGTCCACTCTCCACTATTATTTACTTTAATAATGGAGCCTTGGGCTAATTTGATCAGAAACAGTACTGATATAGTAGGATTTGATATAGATGAAAATACAATATCTAAAATTCAACTTTTTGCAGATGATGTTCTAATTACATCAGCTGGATCTAACTCTTCTATGCAGTCCTTATTTGATAAAATGATGGATTTTAAAAATATCTCTGGTTTAATATTCAATGAAGAAAAAACTAAAATATTACCAATATACACATGAAAAAATGTCCTCATTAATGATTTTAACAAATATATACCCAACTCAGGTCAGATAACTTACTTAGGTATAATATTAACTAAAGATATCAAATCTATTATACATAATAATTATAGTACCTGTCTTCTTAATATACAAAATCTTTTCAATAGCTGGAACAATATGTTTTTTACCATAGAAGAGAGACTCACAATTATTAAAATGATAGTATTCCCTAAGATATTATACTTAATGCAATCAATAATACTCCCACCTACAAAAATAATTATTAAGAAATTGAATTCACTAATGTTACATTTCTTATGGGCACCTAATAGACCTAGGATTGCATTAAAGAAACATACTAATAGCTGGTCTCAAGGGGGCATTTCATTTCCAGACTTTAATTTATATACTATCTCTTCTATTATAAAAGTTATTACTTTGTTAATAGATCAGTCATATGTTGCAAGATGGAAAGATTACTGGGAACTAATTAGCATTCACTTCATGAAAATCTCTTTAATACATAAAAATATTATTGTAAATAACCCCATGTTATGGTTACTAAAAGAATTTTGTACTTCATCCATTACACCAAAATATGTAGTTAGTTACCCATTAAACATTATTATCAGTTATCGTAATTTTATATTCATACATCCTAAGTATAAGGAATGGAATTTTATTCTATTCCCTATAATGTATACACAAGGTATGCTTTTGTCAACCACCTCTGAAAGAACTCTTTTAGTCACAGAGAATGATCTAAAGTATTGGTATCAGTTGCTGTCTGATAATAAAGTAAAAAAATTTAGACTTCTTAAAGCAAGAATTTGATTTGAGAGAAACATGTTGGTTAGAAATTCAGACTTTTAGACAACATCTTATTAATAAAATTGATTTAATGTCTTTAACAGTTAAAGAATCTGTTCCAATACTGATTGATTACTTGATATTAAATTTACAACATAGAGTTTCTGATAAAGGTAAGCTCTCATACATACATAAAATTATCAGAGAAGAAACTCATTACAGTTCAGATACCTATTGGAATTATTTCATTTCCATTAATGGTGAATCACCAAAACAACAAGATAAACAATATATATTGGAATCTGCTTATAAAACTACTTCTTCCATTAATTGGAGACTTCTTACTTGGAAATTTTTACATAGATCCTTCTATACACCTTTAATGATGAATAAAATAAATAATAAAGACAACTTATGTAAAAGATGTAATGTAGAAATAAATGCTGATTGGGCACATATGTTTTATGACTGTATAAAATTGAAGGAATATTGGAAGTTAATCAATGATTTTTTGCAGGCCCTTTTCACAGATAATTTCATTGTTTCTAAATCACTTATATTATTTAACACACCTGTTCCTAAAAGTGTTAAAAAAGTTAAAATTCCCTTATTATGGTCCATTCTAGCAGTGGCTAGAAAAATAATAACCAGAAATTGGATTTCAGATACTCCTCCTTCATTTAATGAATTTAAAAATGTTATGACTGAAGTGTGTCATATGGAATTGATGACAATAAAATCAAGAACTACTAGAAAAACATCTTATTATATTATATGGGATACTTTACAAAACCTGTTAAAAAAATCATAGTCTCAATAGCATGACATTATAGTTTAATCAATTGATTTGATTTGTAGTGGATGTCTTTGTAAATACTTTGGTTATTTTATTGAATGTTATAACTATTTCTATTTTAATTGCTTGTATAAAATTGTTATGATATTTATTTTGTATGTTAAAAACAATAAACTTGTTTTAAAAAAAAAAAAGAAGTGAACATGTTCCCATTCAACATGGCAAGGCAAACAACCACATTATTTTCTGTATGGCTGTGATTCTGTATTATTAGAAATATTTCATCCAGAAATTAATTTGATTTAAACTGAGTTTATTTGGCTTAGATATTTAATAAGGATTTCTCCCTAGCTCAGATTTATGGATTTTTATCCCAAGTTCCCTGAAACATCAAAATAATAGGTACAGAAAGTATAAGTAAGGTTAGTGCACTAAAGTCTTTATTCTTAAGACAATAGATACCTGATATTATACCTGACAATAGTTTGCAATACAAAAGTGATGAATTTAGAAGATTTGTGTATGAGGAGGAACTCACACATATAACACCCATTCTTTTGCTAGTGGATTGCAAACTGCATTATCTTTTACCATCGAGTGACAAATTGCTTGTTTAAAATACTTATGATGAAACCCAATGAACCTCAGTCTAGTTAGGGATTGTTTGCTTCATTCTAAGCATTCTTGCATGGATAAAGACATGTGGCTTTGTTTGGTACCTCAGGACTTCAAGGCTTGCCATTCTGAAGTTGCTTTCTCTTGGATGTTGTTTGATATTAAGTACCTTGCTTTTGTTTGTTTTCTTTTTGGTATGGTTTCAGTCAAATAGCACAACCACCAGTAAGGATGTCCAGTATTTCATTGTCACCACATCAGTTCATCTAGAAGGGGGCAGAAGACCTCCTACTGATTCTGTTAGCTGGGCCTTTCCCTTAATCCATTTTCCTGTACTGGAGTTTCCTGTAGTCATGCAGGCATATAAATCCTTTTACCAGTGCAGGTATCAGACCCTCATTGTTTTTTTTTCTTGATTTGAAGGTGGTGCATGTATTTAGTAGTTGGGACAAATAGGTAGGCTCATAGGTAGAATAATTGTGTTAATGTGACATATCATTCTGTGACATGTACAGGCACAGAGTATGTATACTCAAAGTATGGAAACGTCTGAAATAAATATAGAACTGTAGTGGCAGGAAAGATACACACAGTCATAGAACCCCTAATGAGAGTCATCTCACAGATGAAATTCTATGGCATGAATGAATCTGTCATTTTCCTGATGGCAGCGCTAAAGACATTAAGTGATGACATAACTTATCTACAAACTGATGTGTGCTACTGATGCGGGTGCTACAACAAAGCAAATCTTTCACTGCCCTCTAACAGAGGGACATTCTTTCTACTCGAAAATAGTAATATTTCAAATGATAGATGAAGATAAGTGGAAAGCCTACGTGTTATGGGGTACAAGAATCTTTGTGAGATATACTGTTATGGCAAGTGCTGTCAAGCAAATGTAATTTCCATATTTTCCAGCTGAACTTTGTCTTTGTCTGTTTGTGATTTTGAATTCTCTCCTTGTCTTATTTTACAGTCCAGGAAACCAAAACTCCCAACAACTGGTGTAATTGGTATTTCAGTGGCTCTACACATCTGTGATAGTGTTGATATTGTTGGTTTCAAATACAACACAAGTGATTCAGACAGTTTATTACATTATTATGAAAACTTAACAATGTCGGCTACTGCCCAGGTAAGATCTTGAAGTTAGAGGTTATTGATAGTACATTGCACTGTTGCCCATTAATTGTTTTTTTTTTTTAATTCCACGTCGGAAGATATCCATGTTTAAAGGGTTACGATTAAACTATAAGAAAACTCTGATAGTACAATAACTGAAGTTCCATGGTGTAATTAAACTGTTAAAAGTATTTTAAAATCAGTGTATACAGTAACTAAAGACTGTCAGGATTTAAAATCAAAATGTTTAATGTGTTCTGACACAATTGCAAATAGTTAACTATCATCTTAGATATCATTACAGAAGACATTGCATTCTTTCTATTAGACATCTGTTTAAAATTTCACTGCTGACTCTTTAGATGCCATGGGAAAGTCATTGCATTCTTAGCTGTCATCCTTCAAATGCTGCATTGAACAGCAGTCCTACTCACTGGAGATTGTAGTAGTTCAAACAGATATAAGGATGTACTTTTAGTTCTTAAACATTTGAGTAGGAGTGAGCTTTATTTAAAGTACAGGTGCATTAAACACTCAGATAATATCTTAACATCTTTGTACTCATAGTTTTTACATGTTTGGGTTGTAGCTCTTCTCCAAAGAATAGTTGTGTTGGAAATTTTCTATAGCAGTTTTCTGCAGAGCTTGTTGAGTTGAAACGGTCATTTCATACTCATTTGGATGTGCCAGCGGTAGTAGGAACAGTCAAAGATCTCTAAGCTAGGATTGATGTATAAGACTTTGCTGTCATGAACCCTTGTCACTGAGATGACTGCTGGTATTTCCTCTCCTGCAGTTCTGATCTTAGCTGTGTTATTGTTAGTCTTTACCTGCTACGTGCTTAGGATCACTTGTGGCTTTTTTCTGCTAATATCACTGAGATGACTGCTGGTATTTCCTCTCCTGCAGTTCTTATCTTAGCTGCGTTATTGTTAGTCTTTACCTGCTACGTGCTTAGGATCACTTGTGGCTTTTTTCTGCTAATACACTTCATGCTAACACATTCTATAATGTCACACAACAGTCTAAGCAGACAAATGTTTCCTGTAATACCTAATTTGTGGGTTGATACAGACTTTCAGCATTGAAAGTTCCTGCATTCAGCCTTTAAAAATTACAATTTATAAAATGATTTGTGTGGTACTGGATGACAAACCAAAACACACACTAACACTGTAGATTC
>NC_056735.1:41176270-41208770 GCF_019279795.1 Protopterus annectens
ATTGGGGATATCTTTTCTACAAAGAAGCCAGTCACAAATGGAGTCCATCAGCGACTGGTCCAGAAATGGCTCCTTTTTGGCATTTACTTCTCTGAAGTTAAAGTCAATGTCAAGGGCCTCTGGCTGACCAAATTTGCAGATGATTGCGTATTAGGAGCAGTTATAGAATCCCCCAGCAATGCTAATGTGTTCCAGAGAGGGCTAACACAGAAAATAAGTTGTATCAGAGACATGAACTAAAACTTAATTCCAAGAAATGCACAATAGCATCCTTTGGGAAGTCATCTACCCCTGTTAACTATCATATTGACAACACACCTCTAAGAGCTGACCCAGTAATCATGGACTTTGGGGCACACATAGAAATTTTAACCATCTCCTGTGTACAATAGTAAGGAACTCATTCTGTGCTGTGCAACTTTTCAACAAAGGTATCTCGTCTAGGTCAAAGGAGGTCATTTTTCTATTATATTCAGCATTAATCAAACCTGTAATTAAGTAAAATGCCCATACAACAATTGGAATATCCACAAAGGTTTCTCGCTAACAGAATACAGAGCATAAGGAAAATGTCATTTGCAGACTGTCTCAAAGCTCTGTCCCTGGATTCTATCTCCTGTCGTATGTAGACTGTCTCAAAGCTCTGTCCCTGGATTCTATCTCCTGTCATATGCAGACTGTCTCAAAGCTCTGTCCCTGGATTCTATCTCCTGTCATATGTCGACTGTCTCAAAGCTCTGTCCCTGGATTCTATCTCCTGTCATAAGCCGACTGTCTCAAAGCTCTGTACCTGGATTCTATCTCCTGTCATATGCAGACTGTCTCAAAGCTCTGTCCCTGGATTCTATCTCCTGTCGTATGTAGACTGTCTCAAAGCTCTGTCCCTGGATTCTATCTCCTGTCGTATGTAGACTGTCTCAAAGCTCTGTTCCTGGATTCTATCTCCTGTCGTATGCAGACTGTCTTAAAGCTCTGTCCCTGGATTCTATCTCCTGTCGTATGCCAACTGTCTCAAAGCTCTGTCCCTGGATTCTATCTCCTGTCATATGCCGACTGTCTCAAAGCTCTGTCCCTGGATTCTATCTCCTGTCATATGCAGACTGTCTCAAAGCTCTGTCCCTGGATTCTATCTACTGTCGTATGTAGACTGTCTCAAAGCTCTGTCCCTGGATTCTATCTCCTTTCGTATGTAGACTGTCTCAAAGCTCTGTCCCTGGATTCTATCTCCTGTCATATGCAGACTGTCTCAAAGCTCTGTCCCTGGATTCTATCTCCTGTCATATGCAGACTGTCTCAAAGCTCTGTCCCTGGATTCTATCTCCTGTCATATGCAGACTGTCTCAAAGCTCTGTCCCTGGATTCTATCTCATGTCATATGCAGACTGTCTCAAAGCTCTGTCCCTGGATTCTATCTCCTGTCGTATGCAGACTGTCTCAAAGCTCTGTCCCTGGATTCTATCTCCTGTCGTATGTAGACTGTCTCAAAGCTCTGTCCCTGGATTCTATCTCCTGTCATATGCAGACTGTCTCAAAGCTCTGTCCCTGGATTCTATCTCCTGTCATATGCAGACTGTCTCAAAGCTCTGTCCCTGGATTCTATCTCCTGTCATATGCAGACTGTCTCAAAGCTCTGTCCCTGGATTCTATCTCCTGTCATATGCCGACTGTCTCAAAGCTCTGTCCCTGGATTCTATCTCCTGTCATATGCAGACTGTCTCAAAGCTCTGTCCCTGGATTCTATCTCCTGTCATATGCCGTCTGTCTCAAAGCTCTGTCCCTGGATTCTATCTCCTGTCGTATGTAGACTGTCTCAAAGCTCTGTCCCTGGATTCTGTCTCCTGTCATATGCCGACTGTCTCAAAGCTCTGTCCCTGGATTCTATCTCCTGTCATATGCAGACTGTCTCAAAGCTCTGTCCCTGGATTCTATCTCCTGTCATATGCCGACTGTCTCAAAGCTCTGTCCCTGGATTCTATCTCCTGTCATATGCAGACTGTCTCAAAGCTCTGTCCCTGGATTCTATCTCCTGTCATATGCCAACTGTCTCAAAGCTCTGTCCCTGGATTCTATCTCCTGTCATATGCAGACTGTCTCAAAGCTCTGTCCCTGGATTCTATCTCCTGTCGTATGTAGACTGTCTCAAAGCTCTGTCCCTGGATTCTATCTCCTGTCGTATGCAGACTGTCTCAAAGCTCTGTCCCTGGATTCTATCTCCTGTCGTATGTAGACTGTCTCAAAGCTCTGTCCCTGGATTCTATCTCCTGTCGTATGTAGACTGTCTCAAAGCTCTGTCCCTGGATTCTATCTCCTGTCATATGCCGATTGTCTCAAAGTTCTGTCCCTGGATTCTATCTCCTGTCATATGCAGACTGTCTCAAAGCTCTGTCCCTGGATTCTATCTCCTGTCATATGCAGACTGTCTCAAAGCTATGTCCCTGGATTCTATCTC
This sequence comes from Protopterus annectens, assembly GCF_019279795.1. NCBI lineage: Eukaryota > Metazoa > Chordata > Ceratodontiformes > Protopteridae > Protopterus > Protopterus annectens. The sequence continues at coordinate 41,178,720 of NC_056735.1, forward strand.
CTGTCATATGCCGACTGTCTCAAAGCTCTGTCCCTGGATTCTATCTCCTGTCGTATGTAGACTGTCTCAAAGCTCTGTCCCTGGATTCTATCTCCTGTCGTATGTAGACTGTCTCAAAGCTCTGTCCCTGGATTCTATCTCCTGTCATATCAGACTGTCTCAAAGCTCTGTCCCTGGATTCTATCTCCTGTCATATGCAGACTCTCTCAAAGCTTTGTCCCTGGATTTTATCTCCTGTCGTATGCAGACTGTCTCAAAGCTCTGTCCCTGGATTCTATCTCCTGTCATATGCCGACTGTCTCAAAGCTCTGTCCCTGGATTCTATATCCTGTCGTATGTAGACTGTCTCAAAGCTCTGTCCCTGGATTTTATCTCCTGTCATATGCCGACTGTCTCAAAGCTCTGTCCCTGGATTCTATCTCCTGTCATATGCCGACTGTCTCAAAGCTCTGTCCCTGGATTCTATCTCCTGTCATATGCAGACTGTCTCAAAGCTCTGTCCCTGGATTCTATCTCCTGTCGTATGTAGACTGTCTCAAAGCTCTGTCCCTGGATTCTATCTCCTCTCATATGCAGACTGTCTCAAAGCTCTGTCCCTGGATTCTATCTCCTGTCATATGCAGACTGTCTCAAAGCTCTGTCCCTGGATTCTATCTCCTGTCATATGCAGACTGTCTCAAAGCTCTGTCCCTGGATTCTATCTCCTGTCGTATGTAGACTGTCTCAAAGCTATGTCCCTGGATTCTATCTCCTGTCATATGCAGACTGTCTCAAAGCTCTGTCCCTGGATTCTATCTCCTGTCATATGCCGACTGTCTCAAAGCTCTGTCCCTGGATTCTATCTCCTGTCATATGCAGACTGTCTCAAAGCTCTGTCCCTGGATTCTATCTCCTGTCGTATGTAGACTGTCTCAAAGCTCTGTCCCTGGATTCTATCTCCTGTCATATGCAGACTGTCTCAAAGCTCTGTCCCTGGATTCTATCTCGTCATATGCAGACTGTCTCAAAGCTCTGTCCCTGGATTCTATCTCCTGTCGTATGCCGACTGTCTCAAAGCACTGTCCCTGGATTCTATCTCCTGTCATATGTAGACTGTCTCAAAGCTCTGTCCCTGGATTCTATCTCCTGTCATATGCCGACTGTCTCAAAGCTCTGTCCCTGGATTCTATCTCCTGTCATATGCAGACTGTCTCAAAGCTCTGTCCCTGGATTCTATCTCCTGTCATATGCAGACTGTCTCAAAGCTCTGTCCCTGGATTCTATCTCCTGTCATATGCAGACTGTCTCAAAGCTCTGTCCCTGGATTCTATCTCCTGTCATATGCCGACTGTCTCAAAGCACTGTCCCTGGATTCTATCTCCTGTCATATGCAGACTGTCTCAAAGCTCTGTCCCTGGATTCTATCTCCTATCATATGCAGACTGTCTCAAAGCTCTGTCCCTGGATTCTATCTCCTGTCATATGTAGACTGTCTCAAAGCTCTGTCCCTGGATTCTATCTCCTGTCGTATGCAGACTGTCTCAAAGCTCTGTCCCTGGATTCTATCTCCTGTCGTATGCCGACTGTCTCAAAGCTCTGTCCCTGGATTCTATCTCCTGTCATATGCCGACTGTCTCAAAGCTCTGTCCCTGGATTCTATCTCCTGTCGTATGTAGACTGTCTCAAAGCTCTGTCCCTGGATTCTATCTCCTGTCATATGCCGACTGTCTCAAAGCTGTGTCCCTGGATTCTATCTCCTGTCATATGCCTACTGTCTCAAAGCTCTGTCCCTGGATTCTATCTCCTGTCATATGCAGACTGTCTCAAAGCTCTGTCCCTGGATTCTATCTCCTGTCATATGCAGACTGTCTCAAAGCTCTGTCCCTGGATTCTATCTCCTGTCATATGCCGACTGTCTCAAAGCTCTGTCCCTGGATTCTATCTCATGTCATATGCCGACTGTCTCAAAGCTCTGTCCCTGGATTCTATCTCCTGTCGTATGTAGACTGTCTCAAAGCTCTGTCCCTGGATTCTATCTCCTGTCATATGCCGACTGTCTCAAAGCTCTGTCCCTGGATTCTATCTCCTGTCATATGCAGACTGTCTCAAAGCTCTGTCCCTGGATTCTATCTCCTGTCATATGCAGACTGTCTCAAAGCTCTGTCCCTGGATTCTATCTCCTGTCATATGCAGACTGTCTCAAAGCTCTGTCCCTGGATTCTATCTCCTGTCATATGCAGACTGTCTCAAAGCTCTGTCTCTGGATTCTATCTCCTGTCGTATGTAGACTGTCTCAAAGCTCTGTCCCTGGATTCTATCTCCTGTTGTATGCAGACTGTCTCAAAGCTCTGTCCCTGGATTCTATCTCCTGTCATATGCCGACTGTCTCAAAGCTCTGTCCCTGGATTCTATCTGCTGTCATATGCCGACTGTCTCAAAGCTCTGTCCCTGGATTCTATCTCCTATCATATGCAGACTGTCTCAAAGCTCTGTCCCTGGATTCTATCTCCTATTGGCTGTTGTGGGGTGAACTATGCCTGTCAGACTCCACCCTGATGGCTGTAAAACAAACAGCACCATACTTATCCATTCTAAAGACTTAAAACTTTGCGTGTAATATAAATAGGACCTGATGGAGAGACAGGTATATATCCCAGAGACTACACCTTCTCTGGAACAGGATCCCCATCCATGTGAAACAGAGTTCCTCCCTAACCCAATTCAAGTGTAGCTTATACAGTTGAATGGGTTACAGGAAGTTCATCTCTGGTTTGACGCCTATGGAGCAGCCTGTAAAAGGTACATCTCCCAAGCCCCTGCTTACAATGATCAAGTGTGCCAGAACTTGTCAGAGATTTAGGATGAATGTCTATGCTTAAAAAGTTCCTTGTGATTGCAAATCTAGTACGCACCTATAAACCTATTAGTCTAAATGTTAGAGATTCATTCTTAATATAGGTGTCGAGATTTACCTTTTAACAACTTGCTTCACTCAGCTCTTGAGGTGAAATTCTTGACATAAGGATCTCAAAACTGTAACTACTTGGTGACAAGCTCCATGTATTATAAAGAACTATAATTGTGTCTCTCTCTCTGATCATAGCAAAGTAGTAATCTGTTCTCAACATGAATGACTAGACTCATCTTTGAGCTTTACTCTTGATGGGAACTTCTTAGCATTCATTTCTCAAGCACACATACCTCTTAACTGTACAGATTTTCACAGAATGTCCAGATTTTGCCTCATATTTTTGGTTTGTTCCTCATAAAATTTGTGGTTTTCTGGCAAATCATTGAGGACTGAAGTCACTAAATGATATTAAATAATGACAGACATTTGAGTTTCAGACTTTATATCCTTCAGAAAATCCACAGTTATGCAAAAAGCTGTTATTCTACCAACTTTCTAAGTTTAAATGGGCAATATTTAAATTCTGTCCCTATTTTTGGGCCTTTGTGTCTCCATTCTTTCTGTCTTTGTACAGATTTCGTGCACTGACAGGTTGAGAGGTATGGAAGCACATAATAAACTTGATTCTAATAAGATGCCTGATCATAATCCTCTATATTTTCTATTACTGATATTAATTTCTTTTTTGACTTGCAGTATTTTGGACTGAAACATTCTACATTTATTTATTTATTTTGGCTTGAAAGTTATACATTTTGTGCTCTTCTCTTCTCAACGTTTATAATAACACAAATAATATCTGAGCTGTTGTGATGCTAGAATTATCTGCATAAGGATAGAAAAACATCTACTGACAACTCTGAATTTGAAAAAAAGAAAAGGTGGATAAAAATGATTTATTGTTACATTGACCTCTCCTTAAAGATGTACTATTAAGGTAAGTATTTTTAAATAGCTGCACTTTCTTGAGACAACCTTTTTTTCAGATAATCACTTATGCCTATAAACTGCAAATCTGATCCCTCCGATCTAAGCTTAGAACAATCTGGCCATGACACAGAAATATGCAGGACCAGGTTCATAGACTAGTACTAGGCCAACTCTCCTTATGGACCATTTTAAGCCTAGCCAATTACCCCCTGTGAGAATCAAACCCTGCACCTTGGGTGTATACGGTAAATACCTTAACCGTTAAGCCAATCTCCCAAAGGTGCTTTTTTACTGGGATCCCCCCCATGATATTTTGGATCAGCAGGCTCTGGCTCAGTGGGGATGCCTCATTATCTTCTCATTCCAGGGCCTTTGTTGCAGAATGTACACAACAAGCAGACACTTGATGTCTGGTAGGAGCTGGTTTCTAGGTGCAGAATCTGCCAGTAGGTAAGATCGAAGTGAAGCCCACCATCAGGTTTGGTGCAGGCATCTTTCTTTCTCTTTTTCGTTGTCATCGGATAGTAGGTGATCTAGTATCAGTTCTTTATTCCCTAATGCCTAGGTCATTTTGTTAAATGCTAGTCCTCTCACAATCTCAAGCAAGCAAGTAGTGATAGCTGTGGTGCTTAGACGCCCTCTATGTCCTTTGAGAATTCAGAGGATGTTGCCCTTACTGTCTTGATGTAAAGAAGTACAGTGATTCTGCATCACCCCAGATGACATTATGTTTGGAGATGCCCTAGGGCTTATGGAAAACAGCATGGACTGGTCTCATTCTCCTATACTCCCCCCAAGTAGGATTGGAAATGATCTGTATTTTTGGCAAATTAGATAAGAAAGCATTTAAGACAGTAACTGCAGCTCCAAAATTCTTCTTGATAAGCTGATAAGGAGGTTAAAGCTTGGAAAAGGTGTGATAAGAGAGTGTACTCTTGTACTACACTGACATTTAAGGCATTTAGCTCTTCACCTCACCATCCCATTTTCAGATTCCTTAGTGAGGAAGATGCTGGATACATTTAATACCATTCCAGATTCGGGACTAAAGAAGGACTTGTATGACAATTTAACTGTCTGATGCTTTAACATGGGCCATAGACTGAAGCATGTGCTGCTGTAAAATGGAATAGCTGGGCTTATAATTCCTGAAAGAAAAACTCAGGGTCAGCCTCCTGAATGTCCATGTTTTTTCCTGGGAAAGTATGCTTTAACCACCTAATCCAGGTCCTGGTTGATATCCATCTAAGGGGGGGCGCAGGCCTTCACCTCAGTACAGAACATCTCTTAGTCACCTGCTGTTGCTTCTACTCTCTTTGTTAGACCCAGTCATCTTAAAAAGAGAAGAAGTCAGTTCATTCCAAGGTATAGAGGGAAGTGTCTGTGTGAATGACATAGGTAACCAATTTTTAATTAGCAGCCCTCGCACTGAAGCTAATGAGAGGAAGAAAAGAAATGAAGGTGTGGTGTGCACACACTTCTCCCTGGGGGAGGGTTGGAGATTAAATTACAAGGAAGAGTGTAGCCACAGTTTAGCCAGGCCTGGTTGGTGGTGGTGGGGTGGTTATTGAGGTGGCAATGTACTACCATGGAGAAAGAACATAGCCTTGTAGTGACCCACTGCATATTCCTTGAGAGTTGCACCTCAAAATAGGCATATCATCAAGGAAGTGGGGATGTTCATCTCATAAGTCAGAAGCCTGAGATCAAGTCTGGAACTGATACAGGGGTGGTAGAGAAACTGACCTTCTTGGTGTCTAAATAAGGTCCTTAAGCATCACAGAGTCCCATTCCATCCTGTGCCAGTGAAGTTAACCAACAAGATTACTGCACTGGCCTCTCAGTTGCTGTCCTAACCATAGTCCGGGGCTACCCTTGAAGGGTTGTTCTTTGAGTTCACTCTGTCTTGGAGAACCATCACAGACAGCCAGAAACTTTCTAAATATCATCACTTTTAGGAATGTCTTAGAAGTCTTTGGTTCTTTCTCAGAAATAACCCTATGGGTAAATCAGCATATTTCAATGCAGCTTTTGGGACAAGCCTAGACTCTAGTACTTATAGGCTCTATTGTGGCTTCCCTGCTGTTAGGAAGATGGTGAATGTTGTACACATATTTTTTCTTGGTCCCAGAGGAGACAGATGATGTTTATTCTGCATTTGAACTTATCAGCTGCACATTGATATATTTGTTTTTTTGGTGGTCACCTTGCAGTAGACCTTGCTTCCACAGAGTATCTGTATTGTATTATGCATGTGGTAGATGTATTTTAGCACATTATTATTTATGGTTCACCCTGAAGTGTCTTCTGATTTGAGCTATGTGGACAGCACCATAAAGTGTCATCATTTGAGCATTCCAGTACATCCAGAGCCTCGTGAACTGTTGAATGTCCACAGTCTATAAACTGAGGAATTACCCCAGTGGCAGAAGAAGCTAGAACCCTGACTGATGATATTGAGAACATACCCCATTGGCATAATCTGAGAATTATGGTACTGCCCAACGGTAAGGATGAAGAAAATCTGGTGGCATTTATTACTAAGGAACTGGCTATTCTGCTCCACAGGGGCTTCCAAGCTTTTATCAAGCAGGCTCATCAGATTCAGTCCAGGAATTCCTCAAACTTACCATAACATTTTATGCTCAAATGTCTAAATTTTCAGGACAAGGAAGCCGTTCTTCATGACCTAGAGTGAAGGGGCCAAGCTGCATGACTTTGTGTGCACAAGTCAGCATTGTGCCTGATTACACCTGTTCCCTCTTTAATAAAAGGAAGGCTTTCCTCCCTACATTGATTTAAATAGATTGGGTTCACTTTGCTTTCCTGCAACTCTGGTGATCAAGAAAGGTTCTCTACAATGGCATTTCCTGGTCCCTATGGATGCAGAAGCCTACCTTAATAATGATTTGTTTATTCAAAAGAAACATGTCCTCCCAATACCTGTGACTGGGAATGTTAAAAGAAAGCTGGACCACTCACCCACTACTAAAGAAAAATTACCCATCAAGCAAAAAACAAATATCCTAGTGGACCCAGCATGTAGTGTGGAGATCATTCTACCTGCTTCTTCCATGTTCCAGCAGCTCCACTTTAATGTGGAGATGTCTAACACATGTTTTCCCTTAGCAAACCTTGACAGGAGGAAGAACAACTCCAGATGAACTTTATAGAACCAGATCCATTACAGCAAGAGCATGAATCCTCTGAGAGCTCAGGCAGGGTGACATCCTTATATGTGGACCTGAGTATAGGTTGCTGGAGAAACTAGGTGCAGTGGATACTATTTGCTGCTGGTTGATCCAGTCAGCAACCTGATTGCAGTAATTAGGATTTTCTTGGGGTTACAATTATCCTGAGGATGAACTGTGTGGAAAAGACTTGTGTAAGACTACCCTCCTCCCATGGGCTTGTGATGGTGCAAAGGAAAGGCTTCTTGACAGGGTAATCCAGTATTTTTATCTTTTTGGTTCTGCTCAGGATAATTGCATTTTTTTTGTCTAGACTGTTTTTCTATGTGTATCACTAATTTAATGACTTGAATTTTGGTTTGGGTTTTCCAGCCTGTGATATTATAGGTAGGTACTAGGCTATCGGCCCAAGGGCCTACGTAAGCCTAGCCAGCAAGGTTCCATAGCTTACACCACCCAAGAAAGTTATTTTCCTGCGCCCTTGTCGAGCAGTGACACAGAAGTGATCCCCGGGGTGTATTTCCTATTTCCCATCCACTCATCAAGATTTTTCTTGAAGAGTGCTAATGAAGAACTTTGCTTGACATAGATGGGTAGCTTGTTCCAGAGTATAGGAAGTCTCTGGGACAGGAATCTATCCCTCCAGCATGTCCTGTTTATTGTAGTGACAAGGTTTAGGTCCCTAGAGTGTGTAGCTTGGAGGGATTGGGATTTCTTTAGGTGTAACATGTCAAACAGCTCTGGGTTTGACATAGCTTTATATGTTAGGCAGAGACCACCTCGGAGTAGGCGATATGCTACAGAGTAAAGCTGGAGTTTTTTGAGGTGGTCAGTGTAGGGCATTTGTTTGAGGCCAGAAATCCTCTTTGTGAGGTACTTCTGTGGCCTTTCCAGCTGCTGCAGATGTCTTGTGAGGTACATTCCAAAAGGGGCGTTGTACTCTATAATGGGTTTAATGAGTGATGAGTAGAGGGGAACAATGACCTCTTTTTTCCTGGATGAGAACCCTTTTATGATGAGGTGTGCTACATAGAAGGACTTCCTGACTACTGTGGTGATGTGACTATCAAAGGAGAGACTATTGTCCACCTGGGTCCCAAGGTCTCTTGTCACACATTTGGTGTTAAGTAGATTGCTGCCTATGTGGTAGTTCATGGGTACAGAGTTTCTACCAAAGGGGATGACACTGCACTTTTTGGCATTGAGCTTGAGGCCATAGCTCTGACACCAGACATCTGTCTCAGTGAGGCCCTTCTGTAGGATGTCCACATCATTTAGGGACTTGACTATGGCTCCTAGTTTGCAGTCATCTGCGAACTTCATTAGCCAGAGGCCTTCTGTGTTAGCCTGTACTTCAGAGAAGTAGATACCAAACAGGAGAGGTCCCAGGATGGAACCCTGTGGTACTCCACTTGTCACTGCTTTGAGGTCAGATTTGGAGTCTGCAACCTTTACAGTGTGGGTTCTGTCAGTGAGTCAGTTGGCAACCCATCTTGTGACGTAAGGATTTATACCGTTTAGTGAGTTTAGCTATAATTCCAGAATGGGGGATGGTGTTGAAAGCCTTGGCAAGGTCAAGATAGGCTGTGTGAACCACCTTATCCTCATCTTGCATAATATGTGCTTGTATTTATATTTATACTCCATCAGTCTGCCTATGTCAGTTAATCATCCTCCCTGATCTACATCATGCTGGTTCATTTTTATCTTCCCTACATGCCACAGTACATTACTTTGGGCATGCATGGTAGTTGGGCCTCAATCTGTCCAACCTCTATTCATTGAACTTAAAAAATTGAACATCATTTCAGCGAGCACTCATATCAATGAAAAGTTTTCCTTCGGAGAAATCCAACTTGGCCACCAGATCACTCGTAAGACAAACTACATAAATTTAAACTCACCAAAGTGGGGGATTTCGCCCCCCTGCCCCAATTATATATATGAACTCCAAGATCGCACTACATTGGGGAAAAGGATAAATTTGTAATAGTGGCCAACTAAATCCTTTCCCTGAGAAAACCTTCCTCTGATGTGAGTGTTCATTGAAATGATCTTTGACGTTTTAAGTTCGATGAACAGGGATTTGATGGATGGAGGTTTTGACGAAGTGATAGGGAACAGGGGTGCTAACTGTCCAAAATTTTTCTGCACAGTCCAGAACTAAGGGAGACTGTCACTGAAATTGAAGAACACAAGAATATGATTGTGAGTACACTTATTGTACTATAATCCCCTCGAGGGGAGGTTATTGCAGTTCTTTTCTGCACACATTTTGCTTTCACTTACATGTCCAGAATTATTGACATGAAAAGTTGGCAAACCTAATAGGGATGCTACAGCCTTACTCTACTCCACACAAGTGAGACAGGGTGCACGGACTGAACCAACACATAGTCAAGCACACAAAATAGTCCAGCACCAGGGAGATAGGGAGATATGCACAATGTAAAATTCTTTAATATGGCAACCCAAAAACAAACAGCAAACCAGTTTCGGTAAAAGTAAAGCCTTCTTCAGTGTATTAACTGACATGAATTAACTTCACATTTAAATAGTCCAATATTAGACCACTGCAGTGCTTGTATATATGTTTGTAAAACAAAATAATTTACCAGCAGCAATATCCCACATATATTTCAAATTAGATGCTTCGGCAGCTGCAGCAGTGACTGGGTCATTTATCTGGCTACCTGTTTTTGCTCTGCTTTTTATGTAGGGTAAACATCTCGGCCATTAAAACACAGAATTAATCTTAGTGATATAAGAAATAAAAAAATATCCATTGCTCTTTACAAACACACAATGACCCATTGTACTGCTAAATTTCAAATTACAATTATTGACAAAATCCAAGGAAATAAATCTAATAAAACAGGATGGAATTCCATTTTAAACAATAAGGAATCTAGTTGGATTGTTATGCTGGCTGCTTTGTTTAAGCCAGGCCTTAGTGAATTGAGCTCATTTTGGTATGTACCAATCAGCTTTAACTCTGGTCTGATATTGGACTATTTAAATGTGAAGTTAATTCATGTCAGTTAATGCACTGAAGAGGGTTTTACTTTTGCCTAAACCGGTTTGCTGTTTATTTTTGGGTTGCCACATTAATGAATTTTACATTCTGCATATCTCCCTGGTGCTGAACCCTAATAGGGACCCACAGTATTTTTCCTTATCTTTAAATGGGCGTTACAGTAGTAGCAAATGTGACTGTTGCAGTATGTCGGACAAGATGTTACCTTTAACTCTTGCATTGGCTAATGTTTTTGCATAGGGCATGCATTGTTGGCACACTTGTAGTCTGGGCAGTGTTACCATGTCCATTTCATTTATCTGAGCACTGACAATTTCCTATTCATAGTTTTGTATATTGTACCTTGGGTTTTGGTCTTCCTTATAGAATATGTACTGTACTTATCAGGGGCTTAATACTATGGGCTGGCTTAGTGGTGGGATGGTTGAAATAATGGTTAATTGGTATTAATGTTATGCTCTGAGTTGTAGATCACTACTATTTTGACATAACCTACCTTGTGTGCTTGGCACAAATAAGCATAATGGACTTTTGTGTCCATTGTTGGCAATATTGCTTATCTATTACCAACATCAGAGCTTGCTATTTGTATTTTTTTTTCTTTTTTGGTTTGTTCACCAATACTTTCTATTTGTTATTTATGGATCTAACTGGACAATGTCAATTTGTTTCACCAAATGCCAAGGCTATCAGTTCTGATATAAAGGCTGCATGTGCTATATAGAAACTATGAATTAAACATACAGGATGATTGCCTTCAATAGTCCAAATTTAAGGCAGCTTACTTGGCTAGTTTGTTTCTTCATGTGGGTCTGAGGTGTTTTACTGTTATTTAGAGATAGGTTTGCCTGGGAGAAAGTAGATGTTAAAGCTGATAACAATGTGAGGTAGACAATGGTGAAGGTGAATACCTCCTCACATGGGAAATTAATCGTTGCCACTTTTTATGGCTTGAATGTCATTATTACGAGCACACTTACTAGTTATATATTCTCCTCAATGTCGGGGGGAGACTTTACCAGTGATTGTGTGTGTGGGGGGACTTTAATGTGGTAGTAAATAAAGAGTTGGACAGAATGCCCATGGACAAACCCAGGCTAGTACCTCTGGGGAAATTGTTAAACTGCCTCTAATCAATTTATGGAGGCTCTCACATTCAGATACATGAGAATTTCCACATTTAGTACCTTGATCAGCCATCATCTGTTAGAGGGAGTTAAAAAGTATATCCTGTCCTCCTACCACCCAACACTACAACCTGTGAGAGATGCACTTACATAGCCAAACTGGAAGTAAAGCTCTTTCCGGCCAACATTGTGCTAGACAGTCAAGAGGAGAAGGTTAATACCTGCACTACACCTCAAGCAACTCATAGGCCTTCAAAACCCACACCATCAACACCCACACATAGCAACACTAAACCCACATATGCAGAGGCCCTTAACATTAACCTTCCCAAGCAACAAGGACCTCCGAAGCTGAAACGCAAACAAACACCAGTCACAGCCAAAGTGACACATATCTCACAACACCAGTGTGCCACCCAACAGCAGCCCCTAAGGCAAGACAATGTACCCAACACTTTAGTCATAGGTGACTCTATAGTCAGGCACACTGATGTCCCACTCACCAGGCTGAACAAGGAGAAAATTAGTCAGCTGCCTGCCAGGTGCCAGGATCCACAACATAATGCAGGCACTCATCACTCCACAACAAGTACAAATACGACTCTGTCATTGTCCATGCTGGAGTGAATGACTTGAGATGTACTTCCCTGGGCTACATGAAAAGAGACATGGAAGAGCTCTTGGATTATGTGGCCCAGGCAGGTATGACCCTAGCCCTGAGTAGCATCCTGCCTTCACTCAGAATTATACCACAGTATAAGGACAAAATGATTGACTTCAACAATTGGCTAAGCTTCTGGTGTCATTCAAAGGGGATCCAGTATCTGTCTGCCTGGGAAGACATGATCGACAAACCACGATGCTTTGTCAGAGATAGTCTGCACCTGTCACCCCTGGGATTCAGGTTACTGGCTAAACCTCTTGCCACCCCTATAGTGCCTTTTTTAGGCAAGGTTCAAAGGATAAAACCACCACTGTAACAGATACAAGCATGCAAAATCTGAAGGTAATGCTACTCAATGCTAGAAGTCTAAACCTGAAAATGCACTCTTTCGAGGCACTCCTAAAAATGGAGAACATCGATATTGGTGCAGTAACTGAGACCTGGTTCAAGGCTCCAGAGAGCACCCTTGCAATACCAGGCTACAACTCTTACCACACTTTTTGACCACAAAACCAAGACCAAAACACTAAAAGTGGAGTAGTGTCCATATTCACCAAGGATAGTCACACCTCCAGGCTAGTTGCCCAGCACAATGCATCTGAAATTCTCCAGGTGCAACTAACACTAGGTAAGACTGCAATCCAAATTGTAGCTTGCTACAGATCCCCCACCATGCCCCAAGATTCTCACTACACCTTTCTAAACATACTGGAAAATATTAAGATACAACCAAACACCCTAATACTGGATGATTTCAACTACCCTGCCATCAACTGGGAAAACTACTTGGGTACCAACTCCTTTTCCCAACGGTTCTTGGAATTCATAAATTCCAATGCCCTGGATCAACTAATCCATTGTCCCACCATGGGCTCTAGTATCCTAGACTTGGTCATTACCAACATGGGAGATAGATGCTCCACACCAGTGGTCACCCCCTCATTGGTCAGGTCTGACTATAAGCAAATCATCCTTGACATCCACATCCCACCCCAACCCCCCAGTAAGGAAACCTCCTTAAAAAACTTCTCCAAAGCCAACTTCATGCTACTGAAGTCAGAAGTGACAAACTTCATGACACCCATGCAGATGGGATCTGAAAGTTCGACTGCAGAATCCTACACTAAGGCACTGTATGAGCACATCCACTCGTGCATGAATCGTGCCATCCCAAATAAAGCCAAGATGCTCTTCTCCAAAAAAAGGAAGCCAATCCGGTGGTCCCCCGCAATAAACAAACTATACAGCAGAAGGAAGAAACTGTTGCAGAAAAGAGGAAAATCCCAGGATGCAAAAAACTCTCTCACCAGCCTCAGTAAGAAGCTGAGAAACCTCATAAAATCCTCAAAAGCTAGTTATAAAAATAAAATTGCCAAAGATTCCAAAGACAACCACAAGGCATTCTATAGTTATGTCAAGAATCTAAATGACAATGCTCAGATCTGCTCTGAGCTACAACAGAATGGCATTAAATATACTGATCCCAAGGATATTGCCAATATCCTAGCAGATCGATTTAGTACCAACTTCACCCCCCTCTCACCCCCTAAAGGGCCCATCTCAATACCAAATGATTGCCAAATTCCAGTAATCATGGCCACACAGGTAGAAACCACACTCTCCAAAGCTAAGAATACAGCATCCATGGGAACAGATGACATCCCAGGCTGTGTACTACATGAACTACAAAATGAAATGGCACCTCACCTAAGTGTCATGTTTAATCATAGCTTCACCTCAGGCTTCGTGCCCACTGAGTGGTGCACAGCTACAGTTATCCCACTCCACAAGGGGGGATCTGCCTTGGATCCCGGGAACTACCATCCCATCAGTCTGACAAGCCTGATCTGCAAGGGCATGGAACGCATTATCATGGAACGTATAAACAAAGACATTGGCAACCTTCAAACACTGGACCCCACCCAGTTTGGGTTTGTGAAGGGCCGATCTTGTCTCCTGAATCTGATTGACTTCTTCGAATCAGTCTCCAGAGCTGTGGATGAGGGTAAGGTCTATCTGGACCTCACCAAGGCCTTCAACACCATCCCCCACTCTGGAATCATAGATAAACTTACTAAGCTGGCATAAATCCCTACGTCACTCGATGGGTTGCCAACTGGCTTACTGACAGAACCCAAACTGTAAAAGTAGCCAACTCCAAATCCAGCTCCAGACAAGTGTCAAGTGGAGTACCTCAGGGTTCAGTCCTGGGACCACTCTTGTTTGGCGTCTACTTCTCTGAAGTACAGGCCAACATTAAGGGACTCTGGCTAACAAAGGTAGCAGATGACTGCAAACTGGGAGCCATTACTGAATCCCCAAATGATGTGGATATTCTACAAAAGGGCCTTACAGAAACAGATGCCTGGTGCCAGAGCCATGGGCTCAAGCTTAATGCCAAGAAATGTATAGTTATCCCTTTTGGAAAAAAAAATGTACCCATGAATTACCACATAGGTGGCAGTACACTAAACATCGAAAGTGCAATGAGATACTTAGGGACACAGGTGGACAGTGGTCTCACTTTCGATAACCACATCACCACAAAATTCAGGAAATCCTTCTATGTGGCACACCTCATCACTAAGGGCTTTTCATCCAGAAAAAAGGATGTCATTGTCCCACTGTACTCATCCCTCATTAGACCCATTATATAGTACAACACCCCATTTGGTATGTACCTCACAAGACATCTGCAACAGCTGGAAAGGCCACAGAAATACCTCACTAAAAGAATCACAGGCCTAAAGCAGATGCCATATGTTGACCATCTAAAAAAACTCCAGCTATACTCTGTGGCATATCGTCTACTCAGAGGTGATCTCTGCTTAACATACAAGGCCATGTCAAACCCTGAGTTGTTGGACATGCTCCACTTAAAGAAATCCCAATCCCTCAGAGCCACATGCTCCAAGGATCTAAACCTTGTCATCACAATGAACAAAACATGCTGGAGTGATAGGTTCCTGACCCAGAGACTCCCCATACTCTGGAATAGACTGCCCTTACATGTCAAGCAGAGCACCTCCTTGGCCCTCTTCAAAAGGAACCTTGATGATTGGATGGGGGATAGGAAATTCACCCCAGGGATCATGTCAGTCATCCTGCTAGACAGGGGTCCATTGAAGTAAGTATTGTGGGAAGAAATATCCATGGAATTGTTATGGCTAGGCTTGTATAGGCCCTAAGGCTGATAGCCTAGTACCAACCTATGAACCTATACTTAATTCTAAATGCCTTCATGGATCATAATATGATTGTATGGTTGCATAAAAATAACTTTTGGCCATGGCTAGCTGCAGTGTCCAAAACTGATCCTCTCATCCACAAGAAAGATTCTGAGAATAGCTTTTATTGTTGACTGTAACCCTGGGTTCTGGAGGAAGTTTTGTGATGGAGCTGTATCAAGAATTTCACCCATAGGGAAGCTTTAAAGATTTTTTTATGTCTGTCACCCTGGCATGATGACATAATCAGCATATGCAAGCTCTCTTTAATTTGAAATATGGAAAAAAGACTTATTGTTCTCATGGAACAATATACCCAGACTAAATGTACTAATGAAATATTACATAAGGAAATAGTGGCTTTGAAAGTGGAAGTGAAAAATATTAAATAATGTCTAATTCATTAAAGATGGGAGAGGATCTAATTGTTCTAATGAGTTAGGCAGATCAACTTTTCCAAACACTTAGCTCAGAGACTTAAGTAGAGAAAGCATCAAACCTTTAAGGGATGGAATTGGCATACTATGACAGTGTACAAGCCATTAATGAGAGTGTGACATCCTTTTTGTGGAGAACCTACCAGGGTGAATCCAATTTTGCAGCTGTGGATTGGGCCTTTTTTTCTAGAAAAATTAACTAGACAGGTTTACAAGGCATTTAAGTGCCCAGTTAGCTAGACCTGTATTACATGAGACCAAAAGTGTCTATGCAGAGCTATATGAAAACTTGGATTAGGGAATTTGTACACAATTTATTGTAACTTTATTATGAAAATTTAAAAATGGGAAAACGTCCCTATCACTCAAGAGTGGTGAAAGTGATGAGCTTTTTGAAAGAAGTAAAGAACTCATGTAATCCATAAGCTATAGACTTATTTCGCTATTACCAGTAGACATTAAAACTTTGGCCATTGTGTTATTCTCCAAGCTTGAGAGATATATCCAACTACTAATGACTCCCTCTCATTTATGGGTATATAGGGAATTTGGGGCATTTTTCGATGTTTCTATAATGTTCATCAGATTTGCCAGTATGATGGTTGCCCACAGGTGGCCTTATTTTTGGACTTCCACATGGTCTTCGATATGTTCCAATCGGAATTTCTATGGAAGATCCTCCTTGCTTTTTGCCTACCTAATACATTTATTGAATCATTCAGTTTGATATAGAATCAGCCCTGGTGTAGGTGATTAGTAACAACACCTGCTCTCCGCTATTTGAGCTTTTTCGATATATGCGCCAAGGATGTCTGCTATTCCCATTGGTATTTGTGATGATAGTTGTGGCCCTTAGTTTATATATAAACCATAATTGATCTCAGTGGGCTATATTACTGATGGCAAATTGTACTATAACTGTCATGTGGTTTGTGGATGATTGTACCTTGTAGCTAAGCAACCCCCACTTTGTGTTGCAAGAAATGTTTGACACCTTGTCTAGGTTTGAAAAACTGTCCGGATGGAAAATCAACAGATAGACAACCATTTTCTTTCCTCATAATAGACCACACTAAGGGATCAAATCTGAGATTTTGAGTTACGTGATACAATGGAAGTCTTCCCATATTTATCTAGGAACACATATCTCACTCCTTTTCCAACCTCAACCTATATATTGACAATCTCCTCCTTCTGCTAAATTATTGCAAAGACAAGATTAAATTATGGAAGAAGTTAGGACTCCCTATCCTAGTGAGGACCTCTGTGGTACATATAATGATCCTCCATTAATTTTTATTTCTGACCCAGGTTATTCTAAATCCGACCACCCTCATAGTAGCTAGACTTCAGAAACTCATTTTTCTGTTTACATGGTACTCTCCAGTCATCCTAGGTTAGCTAGGCAAAAGCTTATGGCCTCTAAGAAATATGGTGGTCTTGGTCTCCCAGACTTGAAATGCTATTCTCAAGCAACTGACCTCACACACTTTTTATAGCAGCCAAATGTCTTCCACCCCTATTTAGGTTGTACCTGAGCTTCTACTTATCCATCTGCATAACCAAGTCGGAGACTAAAGAATGGTTAAGAGGGGTACTATAATGATGCACTAGAAGGAAAAAAAAAATCCAACTTTGGGACTGGATTTGGGCTGGTCACAGGATTCAAATTAATGGGAGCCTTATCTTTTGACAAGATTGGATTCAAAATAAGATCCTATTCTGGGGTGATTTGTTCCCAAATTGGAATGGTGGTCCCTAACTCTTCTGTAAAGTTGCATAAAAGATGCAGATCCTTCTTTGGCATGGTTTCTCCATTTCCAGCTAGTTAGTATTAGTAAAGATACCAATAAAATCCTGGGATTTGTGAGGAGGTTATGGCAAAAGCAGATTCTCTACCCTCCTTTTTAAGCCTCATAGTAGTCCAATTTTACACCACAGCATTGGTGACTACAGTGTGGGGATGTTTGAACATGATATGTAAAAATGGGTGGATCCACTGGTGATGGACATCAGTGGTTCTTTATGGTGCAATGGGATTCATGCTAAATGATCGCATGACTAAATCATCAAATGTCAGTTTATCCAGGCAAGTGGATTTTACATTTTAATCATCAAAAGCTGACTTCATCGAATCTCAACCCATTGAATTACAATAGCTGGCCAACAGATGCATGTAAACTAGAATAAATATAAATATCTATTACCATCGTTTTATACATACCAAAAGTAACATGTACGATGATAATGTCACAACTATTGTAATTCGATGCTTTGAGATTCGACAAAGTCAGCTCTCAATGATTAAATTGTTCAATACTGTTGTCTCGATGAACTGACATTCGAAGATTTAGTAATTCGATCATTTAACATGAATCCGGTATGATATATTGGTTTTGGCCACAGAATGGGGAGGCCACTACCCCTATTATTTTTCTCATTTTAAAAAGATCTCTTTTCGGCATAGATGTCCTGTTCAGAGTAGTGGGTTAGATCTCACACCCTGCCTCCCCCCCCATTTTGGAGGTATATTTCTTGATCTTAGGGATTTTCTTTCAGCAGTATCCTTATTCTAGATGTGAACATAGATGGATACTGCATGTTATTACTGTGATCTCTCTGATAATTTTCAAATGTTACAAGGTGTCTGAAAATAATTTTACCCTTGACCTACTCAGCTATGTCAAGAAATGATGTTTGTAATTATGGACAAATCCTGATTTTGATAACGTAAATGAATATCGGTGTATCTTTATATATTCTTGGACCTTTTTGACTTAGAATTTTCTATTTTATTTATTTTACTAGTTTTGGATTTATGGTATATGAATGACTTTATAAAGTTCTAGTTACTGGTGGTGCTGTGTTGCCAGTAAGCTATGTTGATTTGTTCATTTTGATCAAGTATGTTTTCCTCTGCCTGTTATTGTTCACTACTTTGGGCCTGGTTGTTACCTGTTACATTTTTTCTCATTTTTCACTGTTGTAATCAACTTCTTGCATCCGATAAAAATGTTTAAAATATAAATAAATAGATTCTGGATGATTGCTGTGTTAGAGAAGAGATTGAGTGTTATCATACTGATCCAGTGCAGTGTAGTTTGTTAAAGTATAAAGTAAGAAAAAATGAAAAATAACTAAATAAATGCAACTATACCCTAATAGAAGTATATTGATTTCATTACTTGCACATTTCTAACAAGTACTTTTAGATCCTGGGTACTGTATGAGAAGGACTACTAGCAGAGATATAAAAAACAAGTTGGATGTTAGTTATTTGTAATTAAGACTGAAAACAAATTAAGACTTCTGACCTTAGCAAAAGCATTAATATTGTTTCTTTTAAAATCTACTTTAACATATTTATGATATACAAATAAAATATGATTACTTTTTTGACCCATGTGATATTTATGGACCAATGAAATTCTGTTTTGGATCCCCTTGATTTGCTTCTTGATTTTCATTGGTTATTGATTTTGACATGTGACTGATTTAACTATAGTATGCAGTTTTAGTATCACCAGCAGTTTTGATGAAGTCTCATGCACAGAAAAGCACTTAACTGTGAGTTTTTGTAATAAAGTAAGTAATTAAGGGTGAACTTTTTCCTCTCTTTACTCATTTTTACATTCATTCCTATTTTTCAGACAAGATTGATTGCTATAATACACAAAAATAATTTGTTTCAGTAACAATCTATAATGTCTTGTACTGAGATTACTAACACTTCCACCATGCCAGTTTATAAGATATGAGCAGCTGCAGCATTGTTCAACCTTTTTTTAATATTGACTATATAAGTTATAAAACTTATAGATCTGTGGTCTTGTTTCTTATGATTTTCATTACTTAACAATATATGCTAAATTGCAAGTATATATTCATTCAGTATTTTCACAACTCAGATTTTTACCTTGCAACAGATAGATTTTAGTGTGATGTAGTCACTTGATGTAGTAATGCCAGGTAGGATTTAAGATGTAACAAGTGCTTTCATGTATTCATTTTCTAGTACATGATTGATCCTATTCAGAGTTAGAGGGAACCAGAGCCTATCAAAAGTTAGAGGGTCAAAAGGGGGGGTACTGTATCAGCCACCACATCCTGGGCTGGTGAGGAGATCAAGGATCCTGGTGCTGCGTCACACTGCCACTGGGGAGTATTTCCCATAGCAGGATCTCAAGCTGCATGAGCACTAACTTTGGGGGATGCATGCTCACTCTCTTGCATGCACAGTCTCCAAACTAAACTGCACATTACTTAAGTAGCATAGAGCTCACCAGGATCTTAAGACTGCCTAGAGCACCTCCCTCCCCACAGGATGGGTATGTTGATGTTGGCCTTTCATGCTGATCTTCTCCCTGCAGCCCTTTCAGAACCAGTGCTGCTAATCAATACAAGAGTCATCTAGGGTGCAGTGTGAGCTTTGTCCCTCTGTGGCATGAGGACACTATGCTTAGTTCTTTTTAAGCACGTTAATAAATTGGCCAGTCCCAGTTGCTGCAGCCTATCTGCACTCCCAGTGTTGATTGGCTGGCAACTGCTCTGATTTCAGCCTCATTTGTATCCCATGCATGAGTCCCCTCAAATTAACTATGTTATGATCCTAGTTATTCTCATTAGGGGTAACATATAATTAACAACCATGGGATGGGTAAGGCCAATATATAAACAAATGGGCTAAGTTATTTACAGCACAAAAAAGGGAAACCGGCTAGACTTAAAATGGCTCACAGGGGGCAACTAGCCTAATACTTACCTGTGAAACCATGACCTAATAATCCTCCCTACTCGCTTTAAACTTGTGTTTCATATATAGAAATACTGTGCTTGTATATTATAAATGTTGGAAATGTGCAATGTTTGCATGTATATAATTGTGCTTTCTGGTTTCATGCTGACATGTTTCATCTGTGCATTTCAGATTTCGGAGCTCCATAATATCACAGCAGAACAAGCTCTTCTCAAATACCTCAAGGCGAATAAACTAGTGCGAGACCTCACAGAGAAATGACTTAAACTAGTGCAAAACCTCACAGAGAAATGACGTGAACTAGTGCGAGATCTCATAGAAAAATTACTTAAATTAGTGCGAGACCTCACAGAGAAATGACTTGAAGGTTGTTACTGGGACTAACCACACAGGGCCATTTCATAACTAGTGCGAGACCTCACAGAGAAATGACTTAAACTAGTGTGAGACCTCACAGAGAAATGACTTAAACTAGTGTGAGACCTCACAGAGAAAATGACATGAATTAGTGTGAGATCTCACAGAGAAATGATGTGAAGGCTATAACTGGGACTAACCATACAGGGCCATTTTATTTGCTTTCTGATTTGGAAGACTGCAGAGGAGGGAAGTGAAGCATCTTCAGATCGATGTTACTACTGTTATAATTTGTCTGATGATTACATTATTTACAAATCATACTGAATGCAAACTTTCACAGAAGTAAGAAGGTTTGAGCTTTCTGTTTTGTCTACACCAAACCATCATGTCTATTTGTAGTTAGACAAATCAACCTTGCATTATTCATTTCCCGTGAGGCATAGAAAGTGGCAGAAGAAGACCTCCTTTGACAGCATGTTTTGGAGGTCATCCCAGGAATCAGGTGTTGCATCCCCTTTTCAGGTGCAGAAAGGAAACTGCTCTGTTGTAGTGATATGCTTCTCAAAGCTCCTGGCAATAAGTGTGTGGTCTGACCGTAGGAGGCTGGAAATGATCCCATAGCAGTTATCAGAATGATTAGAGAGATGTTCCCAATTGCCACTAGTTGCTATGAATCCCATCTCAAGTCTCCTCTAGGAATAGACCATGACTAGTGGTACTTACCCAGGGAACAAAAAGTAAATAAATGAATAAATACATAACTTAAATGTGAGGAGGCTTCTACTCTTACCCCCCTCTCAAGGCTCAGAATCTAATGAAAGAGTTGGGGAACCACTCTTTGGGCCCGTGGTACCAGCTGGGCACTGAATTTCGGAGCACGTTTTGACTCCTAGTTGGGATCTGACTGAGTAGGTATGGGACTGCATCCAAACGGTAGGGGATATAATTTGAAGAGACCATGTCCATGCTCAGGTTTCTCATACCACTGCCTTCGGTATGTGTACCCTGCTTTGCTAGAGGCCCATCAAACTCCCTCTCACTCCTTCACCTGCCACTTTTATTGTGTACAAGATGTCAGATGAGCATAGATCACCCACTACTGGAGATAGCATGAAGAGGGTGTCCTCCCACAACACATATCTACTTAGGAGGGTTATTTGGAGGTGACTGAGGTCTCTTCTTTTGATTGTTTTTGTCCATACAAATGAAAGACACTGATACCTTTCCATCCTTTAACTCCCCAGATAACTTTTGATTTATGGAATAATCTCAAGCACAACAGTTTGTATGGACTGGTCTGTTGTGCCTACATGTTTTTACCCCCAAAAAGACTAGCCTATTGTGCAAGGATGAAAGCTGCTACCATAGTCCATTTTGTTGTGTATCACACATTCCTTATCACACATCTACTCATCTTGTGTAGAATAAGGCATAAATTAAAGTATCTGAACTATATTTGGAGATTACCATATGTCTTTCCACATTGTAATATAATATTTTCTGTATTCATATATATGCATACTTGCATAATGTTTATTTTTCATTGTAAATTATTCTGTCTACTTTTTAATGCCACGTCAAATATGGATGTATGTTTGCAATGTAAATTTGTTGTAATTAGATGTAGCTGCCTCTGACTCATGTAATGGATGAACTGGGTCCTTGTATCAGCATAGTTAAATGGACCAACAAAGATGAATCAATAAATAAATAAATAAATAAATAAAATGCTTGAGCCTTCCTGTGTCATCCCTCAATGAACTCTGTCTCTCTGTGATGTGTAAGCAACCCGATTCTAGTTCGACAAGTTCTTAGAAAGATGATGGTACTTTCATTTCTTCTGGAGTAAAATGACATCCTCAGGAAACATCCTAAAACAGGCCGTTATATGACCTTTTCAGGCCAGTGTAGGTCCCAAAGTCTACAACGTCTTTCTACTCTGTTGCCAAATAAGGAATCTGTAATTTTGGTCCAGGGTAAGCAGGAGGGTATTCTCCTTTGCTGTTTAAAATTGTGAACTGCCTGTATCAGCTGTACCATTTCTAGGCCTGCTATATGGAAGAGACCATGAAGAAATTTGCTGACTTTTGGAATTCTGGGGTCAAAACGACTGCAAATAAGACCTTTATGACAACTTCTGATGTAGATGTTTGTGTACTCTGCGGTAATGCTAATTAAACCACTCATGTAGCTGTAGCAACAACATCTTGGATGCTTCTGCATTGGATGGCCTGTCTAAGCTCAATAATTTGAAGGAAGAACCAAAGCAGGTCATTCAGGATGCCATTTTTGAATGCAGACCCCCCCCCCCCCATACAAGTTTTACTTGAACCCAGAGGAGACATGTGAAAGATAAAACTAGTAACGATCATAGTGGCAGGAATTTGTTATCATTTTTTGGCCTCAGTCTGTCTCAGTTGTACCATTTCTAGGCCTGTCATGTGGAAGGGGCAGATCAGAGCACTTCCTTATCATTCCCAGTAACCAGGAAGCATATGAATTCAGGATCTCATGTTCCTTATGGTACAGTATATGTATCCATCCTAGTGCAAGACCTTCACAGTCCCTCCGTTGTGGATAAAGTGTCTCTAGTTTTAAGTGTTGTTCCTTAGTAGATGCTCCTACCTCAACAAGCCTTCATACAAATATGTCAGAAGTGACAGAGGTTACAAGAAATCTTCCACTTACTGGATTTTCTCTGCTGAGTTAATAAAGCTCTCCATTTGGAATAGAAATATTCTGGTGAGATGCAGCTGGTTCTCACATAGTACAAACACCTGTATGATTTTGTTTTTGATTATTCTTGGCATATTTCTACATCTCAGTGTATCAGTAGCTTCTGGAAGGAAGAACTGTGGGCTGATAAAAGTTTGTCAAACACTTCATTGAGAGAGTTCTGCGTTTTTGCCTACCTTCAAAGAACCCTTCTCTAGTGATTTTCACTAGTCTGACAGACCAGGAGACAAAATTAATAGTGAAGATCACCATTTCCATCTGTCACCACTTGGTAGCTCTCTTTGCAAAGTTCTCTAAGGTGTGAGTGCTGATACATGCTGTGAAATCACATACTGACTACATAAAAAAGTACCTAATGCCAAAACTTGTCTATTCCTTTCTGCTGCTCTCACATCTTGGATCATGGTCGTAGCTTTGGTTCAATAAAGTTCCACCAAATGAGGTTAATTTTGAGTTTATAAATCATCTGTCTAGTCAGCAAAGTAGAAGTCAAGATCTGCACCAGCATTGTTTGTATTTTCTTAAGAAAGAGTGTGATATCAAGCACATAAGTGCCAAAGGTTCAGCCCCAGATGATGACGTTTTTGAGGCCCCTACTGCAAACAAAAGGCTGTTGGCAATAGAGTACTTCTTACTAAAGGGCTGTCAGCAAAGTCCATCACACTGCTTCACACATCAGCAGGAGCATCTTCAGAAAGGCACAAACTTCATGGAGTTCTTCATGGAAACTTCCAGAATTTCTGGTGATAAATTTGCTTTGAAAACAACTTTTCAGGGTCTATAAGTGTTAAGACTGTCTTCAATTAGAGGCAATAATTGTTTCTGTTTTCATAGATGGCAGAGACCTTGAAGGTGGCACGTCCATGACTTCTACTTAGAGGATGCCAGCTGGGTTGCTGTGCAACTCAGTCATAGTTAACTGGGCAAAATTTGAGGCCATCTGATTGATCCAGGGGAAAGGCTTCCTGATTCATCTTGTCAGAGTCAAATTAATGTTTTTTTTTTTTTCTGGGTTCCACCTCAAGCTCAGCAGGGTCTCTCAGCCTATCTAAGTATGACTGTTTGGTCAACCTACACCAGGGTTTAATGCTCAGGGCCAAGGTATCAATCAGGCATACGATGTCTTCTGAGAACCCGAGTTGTAGATATGAGACTGTGTACTTAATGAATGTAACTTGTTACTAACACTAAGCCAGATGCAGGCCTTGTTCCCATGCACACCTCATTTAGTGTATGTTCAAGCATAGGATCCATGTTGCCTGACCACTGGCATGTGTTAGTTGGATGCTTGCACAGAAGTAGAAGAGATCCCAAAATTGGAGGCAGTGGTGATGACAGGGGCCTATATTATAAAGCCGAAAGCTCTAAAGAGCGAATACAAGCACATTGACACATAAAGAGCAGTGTACAAAAATAGTGAAACACATAGTGAGTGAAAATCAAAACACCGAACGTGTTTCTTTAAAAAACAGAGCCATGCAGGTATTTGTAAATTAACTAAATAAAACTAAAATAATACACTTTTGCAGAGGGACAAGCCCCCCTGCACCCCCCACACCCCCATATTTAAATATACCAACTCCAAGACTGCACTACAGTGAGGAAAAGGATATATTTCCTTATCCCCAGGATTGTGCTGCTGGCCAAACAAATACGTTCCATGTTCTCATTTTCGCTGAATACATCTTTCGGAATTTTTGTACATCGCTCTTTGTGTTGATGTATTTGTATTTGCTCTTTGGAGCTTTTGACTTTATAATATAGACCCGATGACAGGACTCACTCCTTTTCAGAGTCCTGTGAGAGTTTTGGAAATCTCAAGGCCTTATTTTCTGAAACAAGCAAGGACAGTGAGTATGTACCCCTATCCACTTCCCTCTCTCTAATGACCACTCCTTTGGTGAAACTTGAAGACTCAGGTTCTTGAGATCTATCGTGAGCTAGTCTCATGCTCCTATAACACCTCACTCAAAGCATTTAGAACATTAAGCTGTGTAATTGGGAGAAAAAGTGGATGATGCCTGAATCTTCAGTCAGATAAAGCCAGCTAACAATGATGCTATTTTGGAAGCCAGGAGGCACCCTGACATTACAACATTGCTCCTACAGCCACCAAGAAAGTGAGATACTCCATAAAAGCTACTACCTGAATGGAAAGAGACAATTCAAAGCATCCTCATGCTGAATCCAATCTGATCCCTCCACTCCAATATAGGTTTCAGAAACCAGAGCATTTTACTACTGTTCCACCAGGCAAGGAGTCAGAAACTCTGCATCAGTGGAGTAAGTGGCTGTGCTCCTCAGACTTACTGGGGCTTATTGTCTTCAGCTAATCTTGGCAATGCATGGTTCCATTTCTGCCTGGTAGAACAGATGCTAGAGAAGATAAAATACCAGCATGAGTCTTTACTCAAGGGCCATTTTATTCAGACTCTGTCTTCATCCATGTTTCTTGATGGGCTTTCACATCACCATCTGTAGTTTGGACTATGTACACTGTATAGCTGTGAGAAAAGGCTTAGGCACAGAAAACATGAGGTTGCCCCCCCCAGGCAAACTCAGAAACAGTATCCTGTGTGCCTAGTTCAAGGCAAAACTTTCATTGGCTAGGCCTCTCAAGACTTGATTGTTGACCTGTTTGAATAGAAGCTATATTCTCATTGTGAAGAACCTTTAAATTTATTCCTCTGTCTTCGCCCCTATCTTCTGCTTTCAGACTTAGCAACTCTAAAAAGCAAAAGAAGCCTTCTTGCTACCTGAAGAAGGCTCTTAAGTGCTGCACAATCCTACTGCCCACTTTGTCCACCAAGTCACCCAAAACAACCTCACTGCAGCTGGGTATCTCCAACTTAAGCTTGTAAAACCATCTGCAAGGACCACTGGATTTTAGATTAGACTTAGTGACTACTGACCACATCTTCCTTAGGGATCCCCACTGAAATACTATTCCAACTCAGTGGACCTCTTGAAACAGACCCATACTGTACTGCTGAAAGGGACTATAGAAGATGCCCTCTATTTTAAGCAGTCCATGAAACATGTCTTGATCTAGATGGTGAATCCCCTAAAGGTGCATTTTCATGCTACAATGGGGTGCCTGGATGGTACCCTCCAGTGTGTCATGCCAGTACAGCAGGAGAGTGTCGAGATGGTGGCACACTAGACAGTAATGCTAACAGTGTGTTTGGATGGTGATCCTCTAGAGGGTCATGCTGCTGCTGCTACTGTCCCACTGCTGGGTGCCTGGATGATGACCCTCTAGAGGGTCATGCTGTTGCTCATTAGAGTGCTTGGGTAATGACTCTCTGGAGAGTCATGCTACTGTTACTGTATTGCTGCTGGGAGCCTGGATGGTGACCCTCTAGAGAGTCATGCTGTTGCTACTGTACTGCTGCTGGGTGCCTGGATGTTGACCCTCTAGAGGGTCATGCTGTTGCTAAATTAAGGTGCTTGGGTGATGACCCTCTGGAGAGTCATGCTACTGTTACTGTATTGCTGCTGGGAGCCTGGATGGTGACCCTCTAGAGAGTCATGCTGTTGCTACTGTACTGCTGCTGGGTGCCTGGATGTTGACCCTCTAGAGGGTCATGCTGTTGCTACATTAAGGTACTTGGGTGATGACCCTCTGGAGAGTCATGCTACTGTTACTGTATTGCTGCTGGGAGCCTGGATGGTGACCCTCTAGAGAGTCATGCTGTTGCTACTGTACTGCTGCTGGGTGCCTGGATGTTGACCCTCTAGAGGGTCATGCTGTTGCTACATTAAGGTGCTTGGGTGATGACCCTCTGGAGAGTCATGCTACTGTTACTGTATTGCTGCTGGGAGCCTGGATGATGACCCTCTAGAGAGTCATGCTGTTGCTACTGTACTGCTGCTGGGTGCCTGGATGTTGACCCTCTAGAGGGTCATGCTGTTGCTACATTAAGGTGCTTGGGTGATGACCCTCTGGAGAGTCATGCTACTGTTACTGCTGCAGCTCAGTACTTGAATGGCATTGTTGTGGCATTGTGTTGTAATGGAGCTTTTGTTGCACTTCATCTCATACAGGCCATGCAGACAATAACAATAATAACAATGTTCTAGATTAGTTTCACTTTTGGTTCAAGTGTTGACACTTGGGCTTCTTAAACACCCACACTATTCAAGGTGCTGGCCATATTGGTTAGCATCTTGCAGGAAGAGGACTTTCATATGCTCCTCTTTCTGTACAAATGGCTCCTTTTCTCATATGCAGTCACTGTGACCATGTACTGAGAGAAGTAACTAAATAAGCCTTGACAATATTAAAGACATAAGTAGGATGATCTGCGGAACCCACTTAACCTTTTTTTTTAAAGGAGGGGCTTTTGCCCCTTCCATTTATAAGTTATTATGAAGTGTGTCTTAGATGAACATCTGGGGATGGACATTTTCACTTGCAGTTGCCTCCATGCAGGATAGTGCAGTGTTGTCAAGTCACACCTGCTCAGATATGTGACTACTATGCTGACAGGCTCACCTGGAATATGGACTTGCATCGATCACCTGTTCCTCATATTTTATTTATGTATCCCATGCAGCTAGCTCTCTGTGTCCTCTGTTTATTTAAGCTCTTGTTGTTTTCTGCTTATTTCATCACTAGCATATTTATTTAAACTGTAAAATCTTTTTTTGCCAGCTTTAATACTTAATTGGTTTATATTTCTGCAAACTGTTTGTTTGGTGTTTGTTAATTTTCTGATTGCCATGACTGTTAATCATTCAGGCAAACTAAACTTTGTACTTTGTAAGTTGCAATTTTTTTTTGTTTTATTGACTAGGGTATTTTTATAGAATATTGGAACTAGATATACTATTCATAGATGTTTACTTATTCTAATCTTCTGTGGGTTTTTTTGCATTGTGCATCATGTTTTATTATTGCATTGCAAGTTTTGCATTGTGCTTTTAATATTGTTTCCTTTATTATTGAATTCTTTATATTTTATCTTTTTGCATTACATATTTCCACCTTTCTCATGTTGTGTATTCAGCAGTATGCTTTTGTGACTGTAACATTTTTCACATTATATAATCTGCATCATACCCTTATATGCAATATACTTTAGACTTTTGCAAAACGTCTTTTTATGCATTATGTTAAGCATTGAGTGCAGTGACTTGCTGGAAGTTGTTGTTGTTTGTCTTTCGACTTTTCCCAGTTAGGGGTGGCCACAGCGGAATTCCGGTCCGCTAATGATTGGCAGTAGATTTTCACGAATACCTAGGTGCCAGCTCAACGTCCAACCTTCAACGAAGGCACGCCCATTTACGCATGTCTTTCGAACGCCACCCAACCACGGGGAGAACATACAAACTCCACACAGAAGGCATTCCCCACACTCCAGCCGAGAATCGAACAGGAGAACCTCTTGCTGTGAGGCAACAATGCTACCGATGCACCAGTGACTTGCTGGAAGTGAGTCTTCTAATTATACTAATAATAAAAGAGCCTGCCCACTGATGCGAAGAGAGAGCTCCTGCCAGGAATACCAGCGACTAGAATTCTATTAGCAGTTCATATGTCAGATTATATAGCAGCTTGGAATATATCGTTTAATTCAACGTTAATCAGATAAGAATGTCATCATCATGCACTGGAAATGAAGTTTATAAGTATTAGTTTTAAAGCTAAAATTGCAAAGCATAGCTTATTAAATCTTGAAACTAGCTACAAGCCATGACATATTACATAAATCAATATGGCCGTCCCTGGCTGTGCTGCAGTTTAGAATTTGCACAATGCAATCAATGAACATCACTGAGCAATTAACTGCTAATATCCCTTTGCTGTATAATGAAGTTTGGTAAATACTTAGCCAGACTGTAATGCATTAATAATTCACATTGTATCAATGATTAACTGTACTATGTTCATGATTCATGACAATTAGCTGGGTCAATATCAGTTCAGTGAAAAATCAGTTAATCGAATGGCATTTTCAGTGCAAACTACATTGAACACACCATTCATTGAACTGTTCATACTGAGATCGTGGTACAGGGAGGATTGGGAAATATGCCCTTTCCCCACTGTAGTGCAATCTTGGAGTTGGTATATATAGTTAGCATGGATGAGGAGAAACAGCATTTCCAATGAAATGCCATTTGTTGAAGTGATGGTTCACTGAAGTGATATAGAGCCCAATTAGCTGCATACTAAGAAATGTGCTGTATAAATGATACTCACTAAGTGCTACAGTGTATAAGTGATTCAAAGTAATAAACTGCTTGTTGAACATTGCAATTTTGTAAATAACATGTACATCATCTGAGCAAAGTGTCCACTGGTTAAAAAGTGGTTAGCACTTAACCCTTTCACCTCTTTTTGTCAATAAGTAGTTACATGTAAGTTCCATTTCATCACAACAAATAAAGAAATAAATAAACAGTTGCCTACTCTTAATTTTCCAAGATATGACATGCAAGCAACAATTCATTATTTACAAAGATCCCAAAGTAGAGCCTCATATATTATCAGTTACAGACACTTTGACTGCAATCTAAAACAAATAAAATAAAATAAAGAAAAATATTCAGTGTCTCAAGGTAATAATTCACAGATGCACATCAAGGTTGTCTACAAGTATCGATGCTCTCTTTTGAGATAGAAACGGAGAGGTATGAACACATTGTCAGCTTCTGTCATGTTCCTAGACAGATGCTGTATGACATCAC